>NW_009951917.1:4825-22908 GCF_000747805.2 Chaetura pelagica | reverse complement strand
GTGGAGAGGAAATAACTGTTTCTGAAAAAAAAAAAAAAATGAACTTGCCTACATGCAGACCCTCTTTGATGTACCCTGGGAGCTAATCAGCATGCACTGTGTGGAGGGAGAGTGGGGGATTCAAGCTGCAGCTCATGGAGCCAGGCTTTTTTCAGTGATATTCAGTGATAGGACGAGGGGCGATGGGTGCAAACTGGAGCACAGGAGGTTCCGTGTGAATATCAGGAAGAACTTATTTCCTGTGAGAGTGACAGAGCACTGGAACAGGCTGCCCAGAGAGGTTGTGGAGTCTCCTTCTCTGGAGACATGCAAAACCTGCCTGGACACGTTCCTGTGTGATGTGCTCTGGGTGATCCTGCTCTGGCAGGGGGGGTTGGATCAGATGATCTTTCAAGGTCCCTTCCAGCCCCTAGGATTCTGTGATTCTGTGATTTTCTTCTCTCCTTAATCTTTCCTGAGGAAAAGCTCTCACACCAATACAAGCAGCTGTACTGCCTTTACACTGGCAGAAATCATCACCCTAGAGCAACAGAAACATTGACCAAAGTGAATGGTTCACATTTAAGCTAGTGAGGAGAAACCCCCTCTATTTTTACCATCCTTACTAAGGTCTGATCTCTGACCTCTGTGTTTCAAAGCTGTGGTTTTGAGCAGACCTTTCAAAAAGCAGCAGTGATTTACATAAACTTTCCCACAAATTTCACCTAGATTCCTCAGATTTTACAAAGCCTTTGTTATTCTCTCCCTCTACTACTTGCTACATTAGACACTATAAACAACATAGGATGACTACCGTGTTGGTTGCTATCACCACTAGCTTTAGTTGCTAAAAGAGGCCTTATCAGTTGCTGATTGGACTTAGACATTCAACATTAATTTACCTTGACTTTATGTCAGCACAGAGGCAAAGGAAAGATTAGATTATGTGCTGCTGTTTTGCAGGATCCTCATTTCATTTTGGAGCTGTATTGCACTATTTTTGCAAGTAGCTAATTGCTCCTAAACCCAAGCAAGAATAGCACAACACAGAAAGGGCCACTTTGATACTGACATTAATTTAATGTGCTCTGGTTGTTAGGCATTTGGGATAAGTACTTGGTACCACACTTGTTTATGTGTAATGAAGAGCTCACTTTGACCTTAGTGGGCTTTGCATCAAATTCACTTTAATGTGAGGTTTGGTTGAAGGGTTTTTGAAACAATATTCCTATATTTGGAATCAACCAAGTAGACTGTTTTTGTCAAGTTTTGGTTGGGGTTTGGTAGGGGTTTTTTTGTGAAGGAAGAGTTCGACTTTGATTTTCCTCTCCCCCAGTGTCTTCCAGGCAATTTATGCCTTCAGCTCTTAACAAGTCTGGCTGTGGATGCAAAGGACGTAAAACTCCTGAAAGATGAAAGCAAATGACATTGCAGACCTCCAGCTGTCAGCAAGTGATGAGTATTGGTTCCACAACACAGGTCCATAATGCAAGTTAGCCAATTAGAAATGGCTTCACAACACAGAGCAGTGATCTGCTCTCTTAGTAATCAGCTGGCAAGCTTTTATAACACCCTTGGTTATCAGATGTGAGAAAAAACTGCTTATGGATGCTACGTCATTCCAAAAGCGAAGTACCTCTCCTGTCAGGAAACACAGGAAAAGCTGCACAGGCAGAACCATGATTTATTCCCAACTGCTGAAAACCCCCAAAGATATCAGAGTGGTCACACAGTGGCAGGTGGGCAAACGTATTCTCAGGCTTTACTCTGGTATCATTAAGATGTCAGGATTTGAGTGTCATTGTATATTTATTCCACTAAGTGCCTGTGTGTGTAAGGAAATACAACTTGTTTATGCATCTTCAGCTCTGAATGTTTCAGTGCAGTGTGCTTTCTCTTCACTCTCTTTGTACTGTACAAATCCAGGACAATGCCCAGTTCTTTTCACAAGGGTCCATTCGTACTCATTCTTGCAAAGAAAATCACACAGCAATGTACAATAAATAGGACAGTGAAAGGAAAAAGGAACAAGGAAAAGAAATAAAGAAACTTTGGAAAATAAAGAATTAGAAAAGAAAAAATTAGAAAAGGAACCAACTAACTATGTGCAGTTAATAAATGTTTTGATGTGGGAAATGATTTATCTGTTTGTCTCTAAGTTATTTTCCTTGTTTGCCCAGTAGTACTTTATTTATCATCCCAGAAGTCCAGGGGAGGTAAATAATTCTCTGAGCTTCACAGCTGAAAATTAAGAACATGAATTTGTTCTAAACTAAGAGACAATTTTCAGGGCGTAAGAGGTGAGAGAGGTTCACTGGGAGACCAAACAAGATGCAGAGGTCCTACAACTTGAACCTGCCAGTGAGAAAGTTTCAGATAAACCTGTTGAATGAATTAAAGGAGCAGGTCAATAAATTCTTTGGGTCCTTCTGGAATAATTTCCGAAGTGCCCAATTCACCTTTACAACACAAGAGCTTGTTTTACTGAGCCTGCTGGGGGCTGTTTCCAAGTTACTCAGATACTTGCTCGCTGCCCTCCATGCAAATGTGGCATCTCAGGCAAACATTTTTTTTTCTGCTGCCTCTGAACTTTCCCAAGTACATTGATTTTGGTTCTGTTTTCTGTGCCACAGGCTTTATTAGAAATGACAAGTTAGAGAAGCGTACTTTGCCCTTGGAACAGAAAATGGGAGGTTACTCTGAGTTCTGAAATCCTGTTGGATTTTGTTCCACAGTTCAGGCTAAAAGTGCTGTTTCAAACACACAAGCCCTTTCCCTCTCTCTTCTATCAGGGGAGCAGAGCTGAGTTGCCATCATATCTCAGGCTACCTAAGTTCAAGGCCTAGCATTAACTCCTTGAAACGCAGCCTTACGAGTTTGGCTTTATTCACATTAAACAAACTGTGACTATTTTTGAAACAAATTACATGGATTTTCTTGACTGTTGTTTCATTCGCAATAGTTTGGAGACTATTTGTCAAAGCAGCAAGTGCTGCTTGCACAAGATGAGTGTTTCTTGGTGGGCCAGACAGAAGGACTGGAGACATTATTGTTTAAGTTAATCAATTAAACAAAAACTACCTTTGTTTCCAAGGTGTGTCCACAGGAAGCATGATTCTGGCAGAACACAGATCATAAATTGGTAAATTTCTATTAGATTAGAAGACCAAGGGGATTTTCTAACTACAGTAAGTATGAACATCTTAGTGAGAAGGCACTGGATTTGAAGAGAGAACGAGAAAGCTCTCCTCTCAGTTGTGAGGAGCTGTGAATTGCCAGACTGGGTATTTCAACAGCAATTTGGCTGGATGCAGGGTGAATTACTTCCTTTCTAAAGATACATACAAGCAAAATTTCTATCAAATAAACAACCTTTTTGTTAAAACTGTTGTCTCGTCTTTCTGTATGCCACTGTTCTGTTTCCTGACTGGCAGATCTATCTCTTTCCTTACTATATTTGATTAAGAAAGATACTTTTGTGTTTATGCATCTGCCTGCATCTTCATGGATGTAATAATTTGGAACTTTCAACAATTCAGGTTTAAAAGGACCTCTGAATGTCCCTGGTCCAATGGCCTGCTCAAAGGCCATTACTAGACCAGGTTGCTCAGGTCCTTCTCCAATCAAGTATTGAGGCTTGGAGGGGACTGGGGGTAAAATTAAGCTCTAAGTGGTGAAATTTAACCTTATTATGCTTTTGTATAGGGAGGCTGTGTATTTCCCAAAATAACAAAGGTAATCTTCTGTGGGAGACAGTTGTAGTTACAAAGACACTGGCAGTTTCTCTCCCAAAGCTAGAGTTTCTTTTTGAGTATTTCCACACCAGCTTTAGAGAGGTTGTATCCAAATTCAGCAGACTGGTGGTGTCCAACATATGATTCCGAATGATCCGCAGTATAACATACATCTGTCAAAAATGCATACAGAATTAGGTACTCCACAGTCTGTGCTTCTTCACTGCATGTGTCCCTGTTGCTAGACTAACTTCATTTCCATGAACTATCCATCCTGACACTTCATGTTTTGAGAGAATCTGCCCCATTAGCCAGTTTTCTTGTCCAGCTTTAGGCTAAGCATCAGCAATACTAGTGCCTGTTTCCAAGATTTTGTTCTGCATGGCAAGCTATTAATGTCACATCCCCATGATTTTTAAATGTTGAAGAAGAAAAATAGCATATTTTCTTGCCCTGTATATAATGCTCTTGCCAGCTATGCATCTCAGTGCCTACTTTCTCTTTGAATTTCTGCTATAGTGTTGTGTTCCTCCAGTTTGCAGAAATTTACATCTACCATCTACAATAGTCTTTTCAGCACACTGGTCCAATTCAGACATCTGTATTTTGCAAACTGTATGGCAAAGCTAACATGCAACACCTAAGAGTACTTTCTAGAGGGATTACATGCTGCTTAGATAAACAGGTAGTAAACAGTTAAGTTCCTCCCATCATAGCAGCCAGTTGTTTGCCTATTGCTTTTTTAAAATGTCAACAGAAAGTCATAGCAATCAGTGTCATTACTGCATTCATCATCCTGTCCTGTTACAGCCCAGAGATGTGGCCACTGGCAGCTTGATTTGAAGCTGTATCCTTGTTTGCTGTCCCCACTATTGAATTTTTACGAAGATTTCGGTTTTGATAACAGTAATGTTACTGCTCACCGTGTCATCATTCCAAGTCACAGTGTTTGTTGCAGCCCACCTTTAAGATGTAAAGAATGAAGAGCAAGCAAACCCCTCCTGTGCAGCCCCCTCAGTGCTTTTGGGGGCTGGAGTCAGTTCTCAACACCCTCCATGCCCTCTCTGACGTGCGTGTCTGCTGACATGCTGACACTGCTCTGGAGCCAGATACACAAGTGATTTCTTTCAGTGAGGTTAAAGGCCAGGCTCTCTGCACTGGGGTGAGGGCTGTAGGTGAATGGGGAAAACAAACCACTTAATAAACAATACCTCTGATTAGATAGGGATGAACAAGCTGGACTTTGAGACAGTTAAGCAAGACTGCAAGAGTACAGAAAACAGGAAACATCCAGTGTGGAGAGGTGAGGAGGAGGCAGAATCCACTGTGCCAGGCTGCTCTGGTTAGACTTTAACCCTGTCACGCAGCCAGCACTCTCCTGGGGCACACAGAGCCAGGTGTTTTTCATGTGGATGTGTGTTATACTCAGACATTCTTCCAGCTTCAAGTGTTTTTTTCCATTCCACTTCAAAACCTTTTACAGGCCTAACCACATTAAAAAAAAAGTGTTGATAAGATTAATAGTACTTAATTTACTGAAGTACGGAGGGAAGCTGTACCTTTCTCATTTTTCTCTTGGCGATCATGTAAGCCCTGAAATTGCTTCATCCATTTCATTCCCTTTCCTCTTTCTTTCTCAGGTGTACTACAGTTTCCCTCTCTTCAGATTTACTTTCTTAAAGTGTAATTAAAGCAAAATCAGTATCAGAATTATACTGCTGAAACCACACAGAAAAAAAACGCTCATCAACCTGAAGAAACAAGCAGTTCTAGAATTTTTACCCATTGCTTTTAAACCAGGCTTTCTATTGAAACCTCAAAATCTGGTTCCTTACCTGCATCTTTATAACATGTTCCACTAACACTTCAGTGTTCCTCATACTTCATGTCCACCAAAGGTGTCCTGGTCTTCTGTATTGCGATGCCTGTATCAAAGTCATGCTGTCCATGGCCACAAATTCAGTCTCTTGAGTATCTCTTTTTGTCTAGATGTAGCCACCTCTACCCAGGGTACTCACTCCAGGAGACAGCCTCTTGCCAGCTGCAGCCCTATGGCTGCATCATGTTACTTTGGAAAAAAAAAAAAAAATCTTAAACAAAAGAAGAAACCATTCCAAAATTAGTTGAGTTGCTGGAAAGCTGAGAGAGTTGGCAATACTGTGTGTTCAAACACTGCTTCAGTGAAGAAGGTGTGCAAGCTGGATAATATACCAGTTTTACTGTAGAATAGTTAGTGCAGGCAATGACTTGATTTTTCTTTATGGGGCAGGTTAGCTGCTTGTTTGAATGCAAGTACATTGCATTCCCCTCAGAATGCAAGCTTACTCCTGTTACTATTTAAGGCCACATGATATCACTATATCTTATTTTTTAGAGGTATAAGGGCTCCCAAAAACTATGATTACATAACTGTGATGATGAAAGTATGCACTCTTCTCCAGTGTCTTTTTAGTATCACTCTACTACTATCTTCTGCATGGCAGGGTTGGTGTCATGGTTCTGCATGTTAATAGCATGGAACCTTACAGTGACATTATCTAGTTTGATTGTGTATTCCAGATTGCTTGGAAAGGCTCTCATTCCTCAATGAAGTGAAAAAATTAACCATAATGTCCATTCACTTTTGTTTTCTCCTCAGTCCTCACAGTGCCTGCTAGGACTTGTAATCCTGGTGCTAAAAGTGCTGGATATTGGCTCAGAAGTACTAGAAAAGCACATACCAGCCACTACCCAAGTGAAAATACATCTGCATACTTCTGAAAGAGTAAAGAATGTAAGGTTGTCTGAAATACATTATCTAAAGTAATTTCTAAATGTCAAACACTATTTTTCTCAAGAAGACTCCCCTCGTCTGTTCTCTCATAGTCTGTCAGACCATATCACAGATGACACTGGGAAAAAAACCCTTCTAAGTGCTTTCCTACTTGTGACAGTTTCTAATGAGACCAGGAAATACAGGACTGATTTTCTCTGTGGCTGTGAAGAAGACCATTAGTACTACAACTTCTTGGTCTCCAGAGACTCTTAGATAATGTTTTAATGAAAAGCATTTTCCATCCATACTAGATGCCTCTGTTTGTGGCAGATAAACTTTATTACACCATTGGGTTAATCTTCCTGATAGGACGGGAGAAACTGAATGTAGGTGCCACAGCATTCTTCAGCAAAAAATACAGATCAGGAAGAGGAATGTTGTATGAGAGCAATGCAAATGCAAGGCCTTCAAGTAGACTGTATCCTCAGCTTTGTCAGAAGCTTCTCTGCTGACTATCAGAGTGCTGCAGCTGGCAGCATGTAAGGTGTTAAGATTACCTACAGGCATTGACTTTGGCTTGCAGTTCTAGAGGAGACACGCTCAAGGAGGAAGTTCCCTTGTGAAGACAGCATTGCTCAGTGAGATGAGAAATGTCTCACTGTGTCCATGTAAAGGCTAAAGGTGTCACTACGTGAGCCAAAAAAACAGAGAAACTACGTCATTCTTCAGACAAACACTGGGTCTTTGTGGTAAAGACATACTAATGTCCAAGGTCTCAGAGTGGTGTTGTTGAGGGTGTGATGTTTGCCCAACAGTCCCTCTGCTGTACTTCCCTCCAGGAGTACTGACCTGCAGTAGGGGGAAAAATATAAAAGAAAAAATTAAATCAAGTCTACCTACCTGGATTTAGTGAATATCTGTAGTGTGATTTCATATAAAATGACATGCTGACATGGCCATTACAGAGCACTAATGTTTTTCACAGAAAAATATTGCTTAGGCAACTGAGAAGGTTGTATGTCATTGTAATACAGGTAGGTGTTGCAATGGAATTTGGTAGAAAATTTGGTTTGCAATTGTGCACCTCAATGGGGATGTATTTTTTCTCATAACCATCATTCTCACACATATGCTGTGTTGAAGGAAATCAGAACTTGTAACTCTCAGTAATGCTCTAATTTTTTGCCTTTTCATACACTAACAAGAAAAGGAAAATATGTTTCCATGATAAATTTTCAAGTGAGGCAGATCAGTTTAACACTTATGGAGCCACTGAAATGACAGTACCTCATGTCGACTAAAGATCTGTTGCATTGTTTCTGCATTTTATTTTCTACCTTTCCTGTGCACTGTGCAGTGTCCTTAGTATAAGCTTCCAGAAGATCTAACCCCTAAACAGAAAGTTATGCCCAATATCCCCCAACCAATCTCCAGTTCTTCTCAGTCTGCTTTAGAAAAAGGAGGAATAATTTGAAGTAAATGGAAAACATCCCAGTTTCACTACATCATGGATGGCCTTATATATTCAGGCAGCTGAAAGGGGAGGAACCCCAGGAGCAGGACTGGGACTCATTGGTTGTGTGTGATTGTGGTCTGACAGCCAATAATGACCTCGGGCAATGACATCTCCCCAACCAGCCTAGGGAGGAGGGAACATGAAGGAGTGGAGGAAAAAAAAAACAAACAACCTCTGTCAAGAATGTTATAAAAGCTAGTGATTAGAGGGACTGGGTCTCTTCGCCTGCAACCACCTCACCGGGAACTTGTAGCAGCAGAGGCTCTGTCCACAGACAAGTAAGTATAATGTTTTAATGTCTAAACTGTATGGGTGGCATGTGTACCAGCAGCTGAGACTCAACATGTTCAAAGTGGGCTGTGGGGGGTTGGTTTGTTGTTTGTTTTGTGGTTTGTTTTTCTTTCCAGGATCAGCTTGCAAGAAGCCATTCTGCAGTGATCTTCCAACGTGAGCCATTTGCTGCTAAATCTGGCTTTCTAACCTAGCATAGTCACTCAGAACTCCTGGAGTCAGAGAACCTTTAGTCTAAGGGGGCTAGAGCTGTAACCTACCCGCATCACTTTCTGCTGTGTTGTTTTGTTTATGCTTGTGGAATAGATAAATTTATGTTCATGCAAGGAGAAAAGAGAATGACTGGAGCATGCAGCTGGTCCTTAAAAACACCAGTGCTGACAGAAGTGTAATTATCTGTCTTTCCTATGCAGCTTCTTCTGAAGTATGAGTGCAGTAGAGTGGATAAGATTCTTTGACAGGGGGATGTAAGGTAGTCTGCTTTTGCCTTAGGCTGTAACATTTCCAGCTGTCAACAGCCAGCTTCAGGAAATTGCTTAATAAACTCACTGAATCTGTGATGCTCCATCACTTCTCAACTATTGTACATGCTTAGTACCCAAAACTATTTAGCCCACTCAAAAACCTCACTGCTTCCCCCAGCTTTCTGTGGGGGCATTAGAAGAATTGAATTATTGTGCAAGTCTAGCAGCATTTAACTTCTCTGAAGAGATCCCAGCCCTGAGAGAGAAGGAGCTTCACCCTAACTTCACACTTACTTCCAAGAAATAGTTTCTTGCCACCACAGCCATCTCTAGCCACCAAGAGTATTCCAGGAGTGCTTCTGCACTGACTGGTTCCTGAGTACATAACCTCCTTTCAGGCTTGCTAGAGAGAGGAAATAGGGGTACCTTTGTCCATGGCTTGAGTATAGGTTTGAGGCTAACATGGCAATCAGGACAGAGAACTGCAGGTCTCTCCTACCACTATCCACTTGAGACAGGATGTTCAAGCAAGATCCCCAGACAAAGAATGAAGATGGATAAAACCCTTGTTCACACTCTCATAAAGAGTGCAAATATCAACCAGGCATTTTACCACCTTATATGACCCAAATGACCTATCAAGATGGTGAAAAGAATATGTCAATCAGAAAAATTTGCTGATTTTTCTAGGTGACAGAAGTCTGAGTATCTGGTTTTGTCCCATACCCTTCACTTACTTTTTAGAACCCAGAAATGAAAGGTTTGGCTGTACTGAAGCATTCGCTCCCACTGCAAAAATAAAGAGGGAAACATCCTGTTTTTCACTCAGAGCTCCTTCATACATACAGGAGGCACTGCTTCCACTTCAGCTCCCTAAAGCAAGTACTCACAAAGAGCCACAGGGTAATTCAGAAGCTCTGTAGTCCAACATCCTGTTCAACAGCAGGCTTAGACACAAGGTCAGACCAGGCTGCTTGTAGCTTTAGTCAGGTGGGTCTTGACAACCTCCAAGGATGGAGACATCATGGCCTCTCTGTCAATCTGCTCTACTGCTTGCTTGTCCCAGTAGTGAAAAAGTTCTTCCTATGGAGTGTGAATCTCTAGTTTCAGCTTATGTCTCTCACCTTCCCATCATGTACTGCTGTGGAGTGCCTGGCTCTGCCTCTATCACCAGGCTGCAGGTGTAAGTGTTGCTGAGAGGTGCTCCCAGAGCCATTTCTGCCTAAGGCTGAACTAGAGCCAACCCCTCCAGCCTTCTCCTCACCAGAGCAAATGCTTCAGCCCCTGGCCTTCTTAGTGGCATCTGAACTCACTCCAATTTGTAAATGTCTTTCCTGTACTGCAGGAACAGTGGATCCAACACTGGATGCAGTACCCAGAGGTGATCTAAAGAGTGCTGAGCAGTGGGGGATCATCCCTGTCCTCCCCTGGCTCTCTGGGCTGGACCCCTGCTCACAGAGAATGCTACTGGCCCTTGTTGCTGGCTCCTCTTCAGCCTTCTGCCAGACTGGGCCCTGGGCCTTATCCAAGGAGCTGTTTCCTTGTCCCCTTGGCAGGTGGGATCACTGCCAGGGCTCTGCCCCTTGGCGGTGACTGAGCATTTGCCCTGGCAGAACTTCATGGTGCTCCTCTTGGTCTCTTCCCACCCCTTGTCCCGTGTCCTCTGCATGGCTGCCCAGCAATCAAGCATATCAGCTAGTCCTGCCAACTTGGTATCATCTGCAGGCTAGATAAGAATGTGCTCTGTCAGCAGGATGGATCCAGGCAGCCCCAGCCATTCAGACCTATCAGCTTGCCCAATGTCCAGGCAATCAGGCTTACTCAGAAGTAGCTTTTTTCATGGATCTCAATAAAGAAGTGAGGCCTATCCCCTGCAATGAAGATATAAGGATATAATGAGCATAAGACACTATGTATCTGCCTCTTCTAAGCATACAAGTGAAGTAAATCCAGTCAGGTTAACACTGTGCCTACATGTGATGGGCTAAATTTTTGAATTATTTTCACTCTCACTATCAACTGTATTTGATGTTTGTACATGGGACTTCTGCCTCTTCAAACCTGCTCTTTGGAAGCAGAATCTCTTCCGTGCATAGTGTGGTTTGTACTGCTGTCTGTCAGAGGTGACGTTGAAGGTCTGTGTTTACCTAGTAACTGAACAGGAAAAGTTACATGCATGGGATAGAAACTGTGTTTTCAGTTTGGTCCTGCACTTCTGCAACCGATTTTATAAAAGAAGGCAATGGGGAGATGCAAGAGAAAAATGTACAGATTACAATACAATCCTTCTATTTCTGCACACCAGGACTCAGGTGAGATTTTCTGTGAGATTAGAATACACCAGTCACTTGAGGTGATCAGAAAGAAAAAATGCCAATGAAGTTTTACAGGTTCTAAGATGACCTGAAGTGGAATGTAACAGTTTGTTCCTTCTGCAGGTTCTCTTACCTCTGCCCTTTGGTTCTCACTATTAATATTAACAGGATGCAGTGCTTGTGCTGGTATCTGTGAGGATATTTCCCCTGCAGTCTTCCATTATGGTAGCTGAGAATAACTTGAGACTTCAGCACTTGCAGTAATTACTTTTAAAACTGCACTGCCCTTGTTCCTCCCACCCCCACCTCCTGTTGGTCACAGGCTGGGGGCTGAGCAAAGATCTTTGTTTGCTTAAGGAGCTGCTGAAACCTGATAAACACCCAAAGCAGCCACAAAGCTTTTTTTGTGTGTGTGTTCAGTGAAGTTTTGCTCTTTTGTGGTTTTTTTTCTTCCACTTTTAAAAAATGTTATGTAAGCCGTTACCACAAAGACATTGTATTAATAAAATGTCAAACCAATGTGAAATCACTTGAGCTTGTGACATTATGATACCAGCCCACAGCCTAAAACTGGTAAATGAAAATAAAAATTATGGAAAAACATGAGTGGTGGAACAACTCCTAGATACTGTTACTGAGAACACAGTTTCTTTAAGCTTTTTCCTGCCTGGAAAAGTTGTCAAATTAATCAAATAAAGAAGAATAACAAGGCAAATAGGCTTTGTTCTTGGAACAATTAAATCAGCTGTGCAGCTTTGGCAGCCTGGTTACAACCATTTTTCCTCAGGACCTGTAAGGTGACATACACAGCTCTTTAAGGAGGGACATTAATATTTCTCTGGATGTGCTGGGAGCTTACTCTTCACAAGGCAACTGTATGAAGTGCTACTTAAGTGTCTCCACTCTCCTTGAAATGTTCAGAGCAGTACCTTACCACAGAGACACCCTTTTCTCAATCGAGCAGGGAAGATCCTCAGAGATTATGCTCCTCATCCTCTGAATCACAGAAAAATAAAGTCCTTAATTAAGGGTGCTTGAACATTCTGGACCCTAGAATTATAATAAGCTTTACAACTGCTCTTTTGCTCTTGTTTCTTCAGTTAGAAACATTTTATCCATCCTTGTAGTTCAGTGAGGTGGATGGGAACCACTCACAATGGCCTTACAGATCATTTTGGGCAGCCTCTTGGCAAATCTCCACACACTCCTACACACTCAGTGGGGTACTTGGATGGAGACTGGAGCTCATCTGCTGCTCATCATTGTAGAGCTACACTCTCTTGTTTCAGTCACTCAGTATACTCACTTGGACCATCATTATCCACGGAATTTTATCCACATATTCACGTGTTTTGGCAATTTGCTTTGCAGCCTGGTTTTGAGTGATAACTGTCCCTTTGCTATCTTTATGCAAACACTGGGAGGAAGCAAGATTCAACAGACATTGGGCTCATTGCTTATTGCATTTCTGGAGTGAAAGTATAAATAATAACATAACTAGGATGACTGATGATCATCTAATTCAGCTAGCTGGATTAAAGATTATCTGGATATACCTACTCATTTGCATATGTCCCAACTGCAACTCTGAAATCCATTACTCATTTAGCAACTCATTAGCTTTGACCTTGGACAAGATCATAGTCTCGCCAGATCATGTTTTTCCTGTCTTTTCCACAGAGATTGTGAACTGCTGGAGTGATTCCTCAGAATTTTGCATAGCAATTTATTTAACAGTGCTATGGTTTTGACTGAAGTGCTTTTAACACAAGCTGTTATTGCAGTTATCATAATAATATGCCACTTATTTCTAAGAGAAACATCAGGCACAGAAAGCAGGTGAGGGATAGGGAAGGCTACAGGGTAACTCAATGAGCTATGCAGCATAAACCATACCAATACCAAACTAACTTCAACTGTAGATCAGAGACACGGATTTATAGCTGTCACAGTACTGTGATAGTATTGTTGCCAGAAAATTTGGCATGGTGCACAGACCTCCACTGATGTTGGCATCTACCCTATCATGAGTAGCAGCCAGACCCGTGATATCTCCCGAGTTTGCCCTTCAGCAAGGAGAGCAGGACAAGGATTCCCTGACAACTTCTAGCTGTGTGCAGGGAAGAAGGATGGAGGACTTGCCTGCATACGAGCTTATATCATGTATTTGCTGGCTATCTCTGGCACATGGTGAAATGGGAAACAGCATGTTCTTACTTCCCTTTAAGGCCGAGTTTAGGACTGAAAATACAGATGCTACCAAGAGACATGCTTCTCTGGAAGAAATCTTATTACTGGAGATATTTTGTGGGTTTTTTAATGATTAATGTCAGGGATTTACCACCTGCTCATAAAATCATGGGTGTTGCTTTAGCTATAGCATATGATAAAAAGAGGGAAGAGAGTCTGTATGTCTCAGGCGCACAGACTTGTAGCCACAGGGAAGTAACTTGGATAATTCAGATGATCTGAAAAATTGTAATTTAATGCCATATAATTCAAACTTTATAAGATCAAACATTTTGTCAAAACAAGACAGAGCCTGGATTTCAGGTGCTTTGCAAAGAAGTTTGCAGACTCTGCAATTAGCACAATTGTTAGCTTGCTGCATTTTTTTTTACAGGCAGATTGACTTGTCTTTAGTCTTTGAGCAAATTAATGTAACTCAGTCTTTCCACCTTTGGTTGTGAAAGGATGTGTTAGGATGTGGCTCCTGCATTTCTCTCTTCTGGTTTGACTGACACACCAAGCCAAGAAGGACTCAAATGTATTTCTGTGCATGTGTCTACAAGAACAGGGACCAGAAGAACACCAAGAGCCCTCAAACAGAAATACCTGAGTGGCATGCTGGGTTCACACTTATGTGTGTTCACACACGTGTATAGTCTCCCCCAGCTTTTAACAGTAATTCTCTTCCACAGATCAGTCAAGATGACCCACCAGTTTCCAGCACTGTCTGCAGAGCAGAAGAAAGCTCTGTCAGACATTGCTCAGCGGATTGTGGCTTCAGGAAAGGGAATCTTAGCTGCAGATGAATCAGTGGGTGAGTTCTGGATATCAAACAATTAACAGTAACCGAGGCTTTTTCTCTTAAGTTTGCTTCATCTTTGAAACCAGTGGAGTAAATCAGAGACACCTATAAACTGTTGACTGAGCAGGAACAACTCAGCCAGGCAGGGCTGCATTAATAGCAGCAAAAGCTGACAAACTATGGGTCAAGAAGGGAAGCTCTGAACTGAAGTATCTAGTAATGAATCTAGTTCATTGCTAGATACTGGGACCAAGCCTCATAACTCTGTCTGACCTTTGTCCACCTTACTAGGTACCATGGGCAACAGGCTGCAGAGGATCAACGTGGAGAACACAGAGGAGAACCGCCGGGCTTTTCGAGAGATCCTCTTCACTTCAGATGCTTCCATCAACCAGAGCATTGGGGGAGTGATCCTCTTCCACGAGACTCTCTACCAGAAGGACAGCACTGGAAAGCCATTCCCAACTCTCATCAAAGAAAAAGGCATTGTGGTGGGAATAAAGGTGAGTATCTGTACATGTCTGGCTGGCAGAATATTCCAAACCCTGCTTCCAATGAAAATTATTGATAGGGCTGCATGATCTCCTGCCAAGAACTTCTTTTTTCCTGTTTTGCACTTGGTTTTAACAATCACTAGTGGGTCTCTGCCATTATTCTCTGGTCCACTTTTGTATAACTAATGAGGGGCACATTTACATTTCATGCAGGAACTTTTCACCCACAAACTCTCATCTACTCATGCCCTGCAATTAACTTGCTCCATGCAGGAACCTAAATCCAGTTCTTTCTGCATCTGACCAAGCTCTCAAGCCATTCCCTGAAGCCATCTACACACTGGCCCTTCCTCTTACCCAGTTCAGTCCTTCTCTTCCCTCTCCTCCAACTGTTCCCTCCTTTGCACTCCTAGTGTGTTCAGCCCCACACTTCACTCACAGTCAGCTGGCAAAGACAGACAAGACATGGGTAGGAAGATAAGGATGAGACTGATCTCCACCCCTCTGTAACCCTTCCCATTTTTCTGGTCTCCACAGCTGGACAAGGGCACAGCACCCCTTGCAGGAACAAATGGGGAAACTACCATCCAAGGTAAGGAGAGACCTAAGGAGCCTCAGCTGTGACTGGCGCAGCAAAAGCCACGGGGTGACACACTTTAGCCACAGCTTTGGCTGGTGTCATGGTACTTCTCAGAGCTATGTCCTGAAGAACTGCTCTCAGCGAAGCCCTGTTCTTTGCTCTGCAGGGCTGGATGGACTGGCTGAGCGCTGTGCCCAGTACAAGAAAGATGGTGTGGACTTTGGCAAGTGGCGTGCAGTGCTGAAGATCACCAGCACAACACCCTCTCAACTCGCCATCCAAGAGAATGCCAATGCATTGGCACGCTATGCCAGCATCTGCCAGCAGGTATCTAACCTCCAGGGACCTTCCTGAGATGCTGTTGCTCCTTCTCACTATTCCCTCTGATAACATGCTACGTAACTTGAAAGGCAGATCTCTGCAAGGGTGTTGGGATAGATGAGGAAGAAGGGCAGTGCGGCAAGAAGGAATACAAGCAAAGTCAGCGTAGACAAGAGGGACAGTTTGTCTTCCCCACTTCCAAAGACTTCCTTGTTTTCTTTTCTTAGCATGGCTTGGTGCCCATTGTGGAGCCAGAAGTCTTGCCTGATGGAGACCATGATCTGCAGCGCTGCCAGTATGTCACAGAAAAGGTAAGAAATTCCTCCCCCTGTCCTTGTCTTCATAAATCAGTAGCTAATCTTATGCAGAGTGCATTCACAGATCTCCAAGAGTTTTGACCAAAAAGTATTTCATAACTGTATCACTCCAATGAGTTGCTCATGGTCAGGCAATGAGTTAATAACAAATGTGAGAGTAGAAAGCACACTTGTAGATTTCCACTCACACTGCCAGTATAAACATTTGTAATCTCAAAAATAAGCATTGGGAGCAAAACCACTTGCCCCTCTTTCAGTACCTCAGTTTGCAGAGACAAATTTGGTAAATAGGAAGGCTGATGTCCTGGTCATCTCAAAAGCAGTAGTATCTCTGGGGCTGCAACCCCTGTGATAAATTTCATGAGCAAGGGACGTTCAGTTTGATCTTCTCACACTCTCAAGGAATAATCTGTCTTTCCACAATAGGTTGAGGTGAAGATTTGAGCAGATTTCAATTCTCCTGTTTTCAGGTTCTGGCTGCTGTCTACAAGGCCTTGAATGATCATCATGTGTACCTGGAAGGGACACTGCTGAAACCCAACATGGTGATGGCTGGGGATTCCTGCCCTAAGAAGTACACCCCTCAGGATGTAGCTGTAGCAACTGTCACTACTCTTCTCCGCACCGTTCCTGCTGCTGTTCCTGGTGATTCCTGATTCATTCCTATGTATCCATTCACACTGTCACTATTGCTCCTACATCTGTAACACTTGCTCCTCTAGATCGTAAAGGTCAGGGTGGTGGCTAGAGCACTCAATTCCTAAGCCTCAAAACCTGTTCCCTGCAGGCATCTGCTTCTTGTCTGGAGGTCAGAGCGAGGAGGAGGCTTCTGTCAACCTGAATGCCATGAACCAGTTACCTCTGCCTAAGCCTTGGAAACTGACCTTCTCGTATGGCAGAGCCCTGCAAGCCTCTGCCCTGGCCGCATGGGTGGGCAAAAGTGAAAACAAGAAGGCTGCACAGGAAGCCTTCCGCAAGCGGGCACAGGTACGAGGCTTCCCCTTGCACAGAGCAGAGCTGCTCGCCATGGAGGGAGTCATGTTGTCTCCTTCCCACCTGGTGCTTCATTTTCACCAGGGATATTACCTGCTTTTTGGGGTTTTTTTGTCCTTGCTTGATTACTCCTGCTGTCTTTCTACAGCTGTTTTCCTTACTTCAAGCTAACTCTTTTTCCCCTCCTTTGTTTTGGTTTCAGATTAACAGTTTGGCTTGCAAAGGACAGTATGTCACGTCTGGGAAGACTGACACATCTGCCACCCAGTCACTTTTCACTGCTAGCTACACCTACTGAAAAAGCAGGAACCTTCCTTTGTCTTGACCCTCTTCACAAGGCTGAAAATATTAAAAGATGAAACATCTAATTTCCCTTATTCTAATCAAAATTGGAGATAAAATGGATCAGCTTCCTCTCCACCCTTCACTCCCACATTTTACCAAGGGGATATTCTTGTTTCATTTGCACATTCCAAGGACGGGGATATTGTTTCCGTACAATAAATAGTAACTGCCAAAGGATCATGAATCCACTCTCCCTCGGGTTTAAAATTAGTCCCCAGAACAGTAAACAGATTAAGTAGTTCCCTAGCTGTTCAAATACATACCCTGTCCATTACCACATTTTGCAGCCCAAATCCTGAATTACAAAACCTATGTCTTCAATCAAAAGAATAAAACAGTAATTGAAACTTACTCTCTATCTCACCATTCTTTATTGTGTATAAACTTTAGAGTTCCTTTCACACATCTGTAGCTTTCAGTAGCCTATGCAAAGATTAAGTCCCAAAGAATTACTGCTTGTGAGCTTGGGAAACCCTAAGGAGAGCAAAGGGAAATAATCCAATAGTGATGAAGCTGGAGAGGTTAATGCTGCTGACTGATGTCTGACAGACACTGAGAAAATTCAAGAGACATGTGTGGTGAGCAGTGCATGGAACTCAGGCCACAGGTAAATTACACTACCTTCAGAAGCTTCTGGTGTCTTTGGAGAATCTGAGGGGATGAGATGAGACGTTAGGGTTGTGCAGGTTGAGTCAGTGCTGTGCAAAGACTGTTTTCCCACAGCGCTTTTACAAGTGCATTTTCCACAAGAATTAACATTAAACAGAGAGAGGCATCTTGGCCCACAGTCTGACCTTTGGTGTTGTTGTCACTGTGTGACTCAGTTCCTACAACAACACCCTCGATCCCCTCCCCCTCCCACCCAGGTAGGGAAGGAGAGAGAGAAAAAGAGAGAGACTTGGCTGGATTGAAAACTAAACTACACAGCTTTAATTAAACACTAATGAA
>NW_009951917.1:1825-3361 GCF_000747805.2 Chaetura pelagica | reverse complement strand
CCAGAAGAGCTTGCACCAACACAGCTGCACAAAGTTGTACAGAAAGAGAATTTATTGAGGAGGCAGATACATGTTCAGAATCGCCCTTGATAAGTTGTGCATCTACTGCAGAGATTCCAGCTCGAGTTAGTGATTCCCAGGTAAACATCCAATGGAGCTGGTGGTGCCATTCCTACCAAAGAGACGTCCCTCTTTGGTGGGGAAGGAAGAAGGATTCAGGCCCATCAGCCCATCTGGATAGTTGGAATGTTCTTCCTCCCCAATCCGGAGGATGCTACAAGAGAATATTGACCAGGGGGGACTAGGTCATAAGCTGCCTGCTGACTGATTCTAAGCAGGCTCATGACACTTGAAACATCAGAACTCCACTAGCCTGCACTCTTGCCCAAGGCTACAAGAGAACCACGCTAACTGGTTGAGTGACCCAAAGCAATCTGTGTTCCCACAGCCGCGTCCCTCTGGGCACAGGCTGCGGGAAGCTGCTGCCAGCCAGGAGACGTCCCTGGGTGCCTCTGAGGTGTGAAAGTGGAGAAGGAAGAAGGACTCGGGCATCTTCCATTCCTGGGGCCACCTTCACCCCAGGGATTCCACGGGGTTGCCTAGCACGAGGTGACATCACAACAGGCCCCCCTGTGACAACAGCCCCTGCCCTCCTCTTAGCACCTGTGTCCCCCCAGCTCAGATCACTTGCTGTGGTGAGGAGGAGGAGGAAGGCTGCAGGCTGTCCACCCCTCTCACTCAGTTTGGTTTCCCAAAGCCGGAAAGGTTCCCGTCCTGCCCAGGACTGGATCTGTGTCTGCGCTCAGGGAAGCAGTTGGTGCGTTTCTTGTGCCTGGTCCAGCTGCGGCGCCGCTTCTTGGCCTCGCTCGAGTTGGGCATTGCCAGCAGCACCAGGTCAGCTCTGTGGCCACGGAGATGGGGCAGAGCAACCGCAAGATGAAAGTTTTCAGGAAGATCGTCCCCAAGGTAGAGGCTCTGGCCGGTCCTCTGGGGGCTCCCCTGCCCGAGCCCCTCCTGCGGGCTCTGCGCTGCCCGTGCCTGCCCTTCCACCATGGGCTGGCTTAGGCCTGAGCTCCCGGCGGCACCCGGGGCTTCCCGCGGGAAAGGGATGGAGCTGTGGGCAGGAAGAGCTGAGGCCAAAAGGCTGCTCTGCTTGCTCGGGCTGCTCCCCGCGGCGCCATCCTCAGCAGGGGGTGCTGGGTCCCATCCAGCCCCCGGGGCCCCGGGCTCTGCCAGCCGCAGGCTCAGCACCCCTGGGCCTCCGCCCCACCGCCCTCCATCCCTGCCTTCCCCACTGCTGAGCTCCAGCCAGGCCCTCCCCTGGGGCTCACTCTGTGCACCCTCCTCTCCCAGGGCAAGGTGTCCCCGCGTCTCCAGCGGGACAGCAGGAGGACGGCGGCAGCGCCTGCCTCCTGGGAAGAGAGCTCTCCATGTGTCCCGGAGGCGTTGGCCTTGGTGAGCTGCTGCCAGCGCTGCCGGGAGGGAGCTGGGCCCTCAGCCCCTGCCGGCCCCTGTCTCTCTTGCCTGGCCACCCCC
>NW_009951917.1:0-691 GCF_000747805.2 Chaetura pelagica | reverse complement strand
AGTCCTGAGCTCCTGGCAGCACCGGGGGCTTCCCGCGGGAAAGGGATGGAGCTGTGGGCAGGAAGAGCTGAGGCCAAAAGGCTGCTCTGCTTGCTCGGGCTGCTCCCCGCGGCGCCATCCTCAGCAGGGGGTGCTGGGTCCCATCCAGCCCCCGGGGCCCCGGGCTCTGCCAGCCGCAGGCTCAGCACCCCTGGGCCTCCGCCCCACCGCCCTCCATCCCTGCCTTCCCCACTGCTGAGCTCCAGCCAGGCCCTCCCCTGGGGCTCACTCTGTGCACCCTCCTCTCCCAGGGCAAGGTGTCCCCGCGTCTCCAGCGGGACAGCAGGAGGACGGCGGCAGCGCCTGCCTCCTGGGAAGAAAGTTCTCCATGTGTCCCGGAGGCGTTGGCCTTGGTGAGCTGCTGCCAGCGCTGCTGGGAGGGAGCTGGGCCCTCAGCCCCTGCCGGCCCCTGTCTCTCTTGCCCGGCCACCCCAGCCCCTGCCCCGCGGCCAGGGCTTGACTTGGGGCCAGGGAGCTGGGGGGTGGCTTGGGGACAGGGGCTGGGGACGTGGCGGGCGGCCCTGGGCTCTGTCCTCCCTGCTGCACGGCAGCCTGTAACCCTGCTCCCCTTTGCCTCCCCTGCCCAGGGCTCTGGGGGCCAGGCAACACCCCCCATGCCTGCCCTGGCACATGAGGACACCCAGTGCCAGGC
>NW_009951916.1:149902-152460 GCF_000747805.2 Chaetura pelagica | reverse complement strand
TGTGTAAATGTAAAACAGTTTGGAAAAGGGAGGAAGGGGACAGGGCTTGGGGCAGATTTATCCTCTCCCTGCAGACACCCGGTACCACCCGGATCTGCATATGAATCGCCCCAACAGGCTTATCTCAGCCGGAGGGACAAGGCTGCCTTTGTGCCCGCACGGCAGCTATGAAGTTGTTAAACTGGAACCAGTTAGGGAGCCCGTGCGATCCCAGCCCTCAATTCCCGGCGGCTCAACCAGCAACACCTTCGCTGGGAAGGCGGGGGTCCAAAAATCAGCTCCCGGGGGGGTGGGACGTGTGGAGGGACCGATCCAGCCTTGTGTCCCCTCTCCCGGCAACGCCACGGACACGCCGGCCCCGCGGGCGGGGCGGGGGACACGCGTGGGCAGCCGCGCTGGCCCCTCCATCCTCTTTCCCCCCATCCCCGGCTCCTCCATCCTCTCCTCTTCCCGCAGGAAACACCCGCGCGTCATCTTGAACCTCAACGCCAAAGCACGAAGGGATGAACTCACCGACGAGCCGCCCGGGAGCAAATTAAGCCGCTAATTCCCTTCCCCTCCCTAATTACCTCGTCCGCCCCCTCGGGGAGGCGGGGCGGGCAGAGCCCCCAGCGCTGCCTCTTCATTCTTTCCCCCATTCAAAAATGTGCCAACGAAGCCTCAGCTTCCCAATCAGACCTGGCCAGCAGCTAATTGGCTTTAAGCAGGGCAACCTGCATATGCTAATGAGGGCAATGAGGAGCCCGCGATGCGCCCGGGAGGGGAGCGGGGCCAGCAGCTCCTCTCCAAGCCACGGCAATTAACAACAAGGGAGATAATTTATTAATGCTCCTTTGCCTCCCCCCCCCCCTGCCCTTTGCTCCTCATTACACTTGGGTACATGAAACACCGCGGAGGTTGCCCGGGTCCTGCTCCCACCCCGGGCATCCCTACCCAGCAACATTCTAGGACCGTGGTTGGAGGGGCCAACACAAAGGACCCCCAGAGCTCTGTCACCACCAGCCCACGGGGACAGGGTCCTCGGGCTGGGCTTCAGCCGGGCCGGGCTGCAGAAGAGGCTCAGAGGGGACAGCAGGGGATGCAATGGGCTGGATGGTGTTGCCAACCAGGGCTGCTCCCCACGGGGTCTGAGCTCCCCCAGGCCCTTCCCAAGAGGCTCTGTGGGCTGCACGGAGTCACCCCAACACCAGGGAGCAGCTGAGTTAGGTTGGACATGAGGAAGAAATACTTCACTGTGAGGGTGGTGGGACACCCAGGCTGCCCAGGGAAGCTGTGGCTGCCCCATCCCTGGCAGTGTTGAAGGGCAGGTTGGATGGGGCTTGGAGCAGCTTGGGCTGGTGGGAGGTGTCCCTGCCCATGCAGGGGGTTGGGACTGGATGGTCTTTAAGGTCCCTTCCAACCCAAACCTGTCTAGAATTCTGGGATTCCCAGGAACCACATCTCACTTGCAACAAGCAAAGATGCATTTTGAACAACCATTAGTGAACAAGCAGCTGAACGTTGGGTTAAAGTGGGTGAGAAACAGATGAGCTCTGTGACTCCCCACGGGCAGCGTGGGCTGGGACACTGGGCTGGGGGCTGCAGGGGGAGGGCAGGATGCCGTGGGCAGGCACAGCCCTCTCCATCCTCCTCCATCCCTCTGGAATGAAGCGTCTTCACAGGAGCAATTAGAAAGGCTCTTGTGGTAGTTCCATCCCCCCGTGTCCCTTTGATTGCCGGGTCCTGGGGACAGCCTGTGGCAGGTGTCCTGCCTGTGACCCGGGTCAGCCGAGGGCTCTGATCTCCCAATGACCCTTCCCAGCAGTGAATGTGTACCCGAGCTCAAACAGCTTGCAGATGAAGGAGCAACAGACTGGAGATGATTTATTCAGGAATTAAAGGTTCAGTGAACCCCCTTTAAAGGCTGCGCCTCGGCCCTGTCAGCCTTCATTGCACACAATTAAAGGGGTTTAGCTGCCCCAGCCCACCACGGCCCTCCCTCCCTTCCCGGGGAATGAAATCCAACAAAACCAATCCCCCTCCTTCCCCCCACCGAGTCCTGGGCGGGTCCCTCCAACACATAGCTGGGGGCAATGCAAAGGACTCGCAAACTCGGTGCATGAGTGGCCCTGAGCTCCAGCCTGGGAAGCTGCTCCAGCTCCGCTCATCTGGCAGGGACCAGCTCGGCTCTGCCCTGGGTTGGGGGGGGGATGCAGATGCTCTGGGTTTTGTCCCCAGTGGCAGGAGGGGATGCTGGGGGTCCCCAGAGGCAGCCCCGGTGCCCCCCTGCAAAGCCCGTTCCTGCAGCTTGGCGAGCTGCTCCGGGAGCCCTGGGCTGGGGAGGGGTTGTGTCTCCTCCTGTTTCTGCCCCCCGAACAAGACCCGACCCCCCTTTCCAGCAGCTCAGCACCTTCAGGCTCCAAGCAGGGTGCCTTGTAACCTCACACCAACATCATTCAACCCCAGGCTTGAATTTCCCTCTCACACCCGGAAAGGAGATAAAGATAAAAACTGGCATCGTCCAGCTTCTTTTTTATCCCCTTCTAAAGGGGATAAACATATTGTGAGAACTTCTGGGG
>NW_009951916.1:144947-149885 GCF_000747805.2 Chaetura pelagica | reverse complement strand
AGAAATCTGCTGGCAGCAGCGCCTGCTGATAATCTCTTTCCAAGGCAGTAAATTTCCCTGCAGCTACCCCAGCAAGTAATCCCAGGGATTATTACACCTTTCAGCAGAATCAGCCTTTTCAAGACACTCTGCCCTGGCCAGGCAGCTCCTGGTTTATGGCCCGACTTGCTGTCTGAGCCCAGGGAAACACAAATTATGCTCCTCAGCAACCGGAGCACAGAGGCACCGGTGACAAATTTTATACCTCTGATAACTGGGATCCTTGGGCCCTTCCATAAATAAGGACAATTTGCTGCTCAAGCTGCACGAGGCTGCTGGGCTGGGGGTTCCACATCAGTGCAGCATGATGGGCTGGGGGGGGGTCAGCCCCCAGGATGGGCAGGACACCCTTAATGCATCTTTCCATGCTTCTCATGACCAGCTATTTCCTACAGAGCAGGGCCCTGTCTGGGCACTCCAGGCCATTCAGATGCAAAATTTATTAGTGCTTGGGGAGAAAATAAAAAAAATCCCCAAGACCACTATGAGTTTGTCTCAGGTCTTTGTTTTCAATTACAAATAAAAGATACACATATTGGTTTTCATTAAATGATCCTCTTGCAGCAAAGGGTTGATCATTTCCAGTTCCTCCTTCAGCCAAGGAGAGCACAGGAAGGACATAAAAAGCCCACAAAACCCCCTCATTTTCAGGTTTAAAGTTACAAGGGCAGGAGAAGTGGGAATTCCTCCACTTCCCAACGCCTGAGTGGGCAGAAGGAAACCAACCTAGTAGGAAAGCAATTCCTAAGAGAGAAATGAGGCAGCACAAGGGCATCAGGCTCCCTCGGGTCGTGGCACGAGTGGTGCCACATCCAGCCCTCCCCACCCCACCTCACCCCTGGCAGCCAAACTGCTGCCAGGCCCTGTCTGGATGCTCCAGGGATGGAAAAGCCATGAACCCAGTGCTGGGGTTTCCCTGTGCAGCCTCTGCAAAGCACCAGTGAGTCCTCCCGAGGATCCCTGTGCCCATGGGCAGTGTCTTCCCTCCCACAGCCTCAGGCACAGCAGCTGCTGCTGCTGCTTTGGGAGGGGACAGAAAAGGGCTAAAAATAAGAGTTATCCATCATTTTGGAGTTGGCTGCAGGGCCTCAGGCTGCTGCCCACCCAGCAGAGCTGTGACACTGATATTTGAGGCAAAACCCTCCAACGTTTTGAGTGCATCCATGGGGTGTCACATCCTGGGTGACAGTGGTCCCAGCCTGAGCCACCAGCCCTCAGCTAATGAGCTCAGCCTCATTAGGCAGGACCTGCACTGCTCTCCGTGGTGATGGGACCACAGGATGCAGGTGAGGGGCATCCCCAGCAAGCCAGGGCAGCCCTGCCCCGAGTCACCCCCATCCCAGCCCCGGGAGCAGCAGGAACCGGCACGAGGGAGGAAGAAGAGGAGGAGGAGGAGGAATCTGCACATGTCAGCCCCAGGGGGCCCTTCCCGAGGGCCGGGCCAATCGGCAGCTGCTTTGCTGTGACCAGCAGATGCTGCCGAGGCACCGAGACAAGTCCCCAGAGCCTCGAATCGTTTCAGCGGGTCCGTGTTGATCTGATCTCAGGATGGGGCTGCCTTGCCCAGCCCGGCCCCTGGCAGAGCTGGGGGGCAGGGGGTGCCAGGCTCTCCAGATGGTCACTGCAGGGCCACCACTGCAGGGCTGGCTGTCCCCCCTGGCATGTGCCCTAGGGAGGAGAGAGCCCTTTGCCATGATCCATCCTCCTGGACAACCACCCCACCCGGCAGGGGGTGATGGGGAGACCCCCAGCAGCCTTGAGGGAAAGGAAGAGATTCCCCCCAGGCTCACAACTTTTAACATGACTGATTCCAACATTTCAGAGTCTTTTTTTAACCTTTTCTCCTCTTTGAAACAGATAAAATGGGGAGTTGGCACCTTCTGGTTCCTGGACCATAGCTGGGATCAGAAGCCATGTGCCTCCAGGCCCTGCTGGCATCACCAAGGGTCAGATGCTCATTAGAAAGCAATTAGTGCATTTTACAGTAACAAACTGGCCATAAACCCCCATGATGTTACCTCTGAACCAGTGTCCCAAACACTGCACCAGGTATCAGGTGCAGTCCATGAATGCAGGGGATCAGGGAGAGCTGCCCAGGCTCCCAGATGGGCAGCCAGTGAAAAATGTCTCCAGCAGAAGAGATGAAGAACTCCCTCCCTATCATGCCCCTGGGATGCTGAGCTCCTCTGCCCCAGCACCACAGATGGCAGAACCCAGGGTGAGAGCTGAGGTTCTATGCACAGCATGGGGTGGCTGTGGCAGAAGATGACCCAGGACCACACTGAGCAGGCACAGCCCTCACCACAGCACTGCTGGGGCTGTTTGCATCCCCCTGCCTGGGGGGGATGCAGGACCCCAGGTCCTGCTCCAGCAGGTACATCAAGCAGTAAAAGCTCTGCACACAGTCCCTGTTTTAAACCAGGCAAAAGCAATTTTAATGCAACTCTCCTGCCTGCAGCACCTCTGGCACCTCCAGCATCCACTTAAAACTGCACAGGTTGGATGTGATGACTTACAAGTCACAGATGCTCCAAGCAAGGTGAGACCCCCACCCCCCACAGCACCCACCCCTTTCCCAGGACCCTCTCCCTGCCCAGCACGGGGAGAGGCCACAGGCAGCATTTCACAGAGGCTTCTGCAAAAAATGCTTTCCCTGCCTGGCTCTCCCCTGCTCAACAAGCCCTGAGTCCTGCTCAAAGCTTCAGCTTCAGACTAACCACGAGCTCATTCTGAAACGCATCCAAAACTGTCTCATTTCTACCTAAGAGGACATAAATCAGTCCTGGCCCAGGAGCCAGAGCCAGGGCTGAGGTCTGCAGGGAAGCCGTGGGGATCCATCAGCACCATTTCCAGTGACAGTTTTAAGCTCTCTTGGCCAGATCCACAAAGGTCTTTCAGAACCCAATGCTGGCCAAAATCACTGGTGACTGAGGACCTCAGTTCCCCCAGGAATGGGATCTCCTGGAGATCTGAGCTGGTGCCACACTCCGCCCAGCTCCATCCCAGCCTGCTGGGACCCTCCATTCTCCATCCCCACCCTGCTGCCCCAGCAAGGGGGGTCCCCCTGCCCCACAACATCCAAACCCATCACCAGCAGCTGCTGCCAGCACCAGGCACTGAGCAGGAAGGACAGGAGGGGAACAGGAGGAGGGACAGGAGCCAGCAGTGCCCATCCTGCCCTCACTGCCTGGTGCTGAACCAGCCCAGCTCTGCCCTGAGCACACAGCAGCTCCAACTAAGCACCCAGTGAAGCAGGAGCTGTAGGGCTCAGCCCAAGGGAGGAAAAGCACCATATTGGTGCAATTACCTGAGTTTCAGCAAACTTCAGGGAGTGCCCAGGCCAGGTTCCAGAGCTGGCAAGACCAGCAGCATCATCTGCAGCATCAGCTCTTGGCCAGCACAGGGACCCTCTGTGGAGCTACTGGGAGCAGATGTCCTGGAAACACCACAGGGTCCAGTCCCATCTCTCCAGAGCTGCTGTGGTGCCATTGACAGCTTGGCTGCTGCCCACCTGGCTGGGCAGGATGCAAGGCTGCACTCTGCCTGGGGCAGGCAGCAATGGGCTGCCCCGGGGTGAACCCACCCAAGGGTGGTCGTTACCCCCCAGCCCCTCGAAAGAGCTGCCTGCAAGAAGGCAGGGATGGGGCCAGGCTGTCCAGCCTCCTTCTCACCACCTTCCCCAGCCCTGCAGGGCAAAGGAGCCAGGGCTGCACCCAACAGCAGAGAGATTTCACCCCACAGAGCCCAGATGGTGCCCAACAGGTCCCAGGCAAGAGCAAACCAGGTTGAACAGGTTGCCCAGGGAAGCTGTGGCTGCCCCATCCCTGGCAGTGTTGAAGGGCAGGTTGGATGGGGCTTGGAGCAACCTGGGCTGGTGGGAGGTGTCCCTGCCCATGCATGATCTTTAAGGTCCCTTCCATCCCAAACTGTTCTGTGATTCCAAATCCATCTCCTCATCTCACCCTTCCCCAGAGCAGAGGCAGCAGCATCCACCAGCCCAAGCTTCTGCATCCCCCAGTTTCTGCAGCACTTTGCACATTCCCTCCCTGGCTTTGGAGGTCAACAGGGAAAACTTCCACTTCAAAATGCCAGTTCCACCCAGACCAGTTCCTGGATCTCCACAAAGCATGAGCTCCATGTGGCACAGCCCTGGATGCTCCTGGTTGGAGCAGCTCCCCTGCCCTCCCTGCCTCCAGCAACGACAGAAACCAGAAACATGGATTGTTGGGTGTTTGTCTGGGGCTGAATGTTGTCGTGCTGCTCTTGTGGGGATGGAAAATGCATCCAGTTTTCCAGAGAAATGGAAAAGATTCCCCATCTGCATCAAATTTGTAATGCAGCCTGGGGGAGGGTGGGAAACAAATTTAGCTCTTTTTTTTCTCTCTCTCTTTTTTTTTTTCTTTTCCTTTTTTTTTTTTTTTTTTTTCCACTATCAGAAGAAGCCCCATTTCCTGGCAAAAAACAGAGCTCAGCTTTGCCCTGGAGCCATCAGTGATCCTGCAGCCCAAGCAGCTCCAGGTCATCCCATCCCATGGCAGAGGCAGGGAGGGACATCCCACAGCATCTCGTGGGGGTTTTAGGTTCAACATATGGAAGAAATTCTTCCCTGTGAGGGTGGTGAGAGCCTGGCCCAGGTTTCCCAGGGAAGCTGTGGCTGCCCCATCCCTGGAGGTGTTGAAGGGCAGGTTGGATGGGGCCTGGAGCAACCTGGGCTGGTGGGAGGTGTCCCTGCCCATGCATGATCTTTAAGGTCCCTTCCATCCCAAACTGTTCTGTGATTCCACATCCATCTCCTCATCTCACCCTTCCCCAGAGCAGAGGCAGCAGCATCCACCAGCCCAAGCTTCTGCATCCCCCAGTTTCTGCAGCACTTTGCACATTCCCTCCCTGGCTTTGGAG
>NW_009951916.1:143704-144856 GCF_000747805.2 Chaetura pelagica | reverse complement strand
AAACCCCCCCCCCCCCAGGAGGGGCTGTGGGCGGATTACGCACTTTGCTGGGACAAAAAAAATATCAAAGCTGTCACTCCAGCTTTAGAAAAAAGGGCCATGGAGGCTCCAGGAACACGGGAATTCTCCAGGCAGAGCCTTTGGCAGCTCCCACTGCCAGTGCTGGATGGGCTGGGGGGGCTGGGCAGGGATGAGGAGGCTCCATCCCCAGCCCAGCAGGTTGGGGTCTCTCAGCCCAGTGCTGTTCCCTCCCTCCTTCCCTCCAGCAGGAGCAACTGGGAATTCTCTGACAAAACATTTCTTCACTGGAACAGCATTGGTTTGTGGCAAGCGGAGCTGTTTGTGGGAAAGGATGGGATTTTGATTATTTTTAGCCTGGTTTCCTAAGGAAATGTGGCTCAAGCAATCCCAGGGCCTGTCTGCCTGCCCGGCTTCCCCCGGCCCTGCCTGATCCCACTGCCTGCTTCCAGCCAGATTCCATGGAGGACAAGGATCAAAAATAGGAAATCTGCACATTTTCATCAAAAGCCAAGACCAGGAGGCAGCTGGAATCACAACCCAAGGCAACTGGAGCACAGCCCAAAACCACCCACCTCATCCAGCCCATCCCACCCCACCCACAGCAGTCCCACTAGGATGTTGCTTTGCTGGGTTTCAGGTTCCCCAGGTCCTGCTCAGCACCAGGGTATTTGGGTGGCCAGTGTCACAGGGGAAGGAGAAACACTCTCCTTGCAACTAAAACTCATTTGCACAAGCTGGAAAGACTCAATCACCTTCTCATCAAGCAGCTCCCCAGGCAGGGCCACCCGAGGCAGGTGTCTCTGGCCACCACACTGGGCAGAGCTGTGCCCACAAGCAGGGAAGTCCTGCACCCACCTGCCTGCTGCCCTCCCTGCCCACCTGGATTCTCCACAGGGATCTCTGGGAGGCTGCCACTGATGCTGCCTTTTCCAGCCTCGTGCCACTTGCTCAGCCCCTCTGTGCTCCTCTTCAGCATCACAATAAAACAAGTGCCTTTTGTTCCAGCTCAGGTTCACCAAGCTTGTTTTATCACTATTGTCAAAAAAGATGCAAAGAAAGCACATGTAACCAGCCCCCAGGAGCCTGGAGCCACCCATGAGGACAGGCTGATGGAGGGAGGGAGGGAGGGAG
>NW_009951916.1:132928-143393 GCF_000747805.2 Chaetura pelagica | reverse complement strand
CCAGGTCACCCAGAAACCACTGGTTGTTTCCATTTCAGAGAAGCGACCACAGGGATGGTCTGTCCCAGGGTCTAGGGGTCCCACTATGCCCCAGCAAGAGGTGCAAGGGTCTGAAAGAAAGTCCTTGCAGCTCAGATAAATTCTGCTTAAGGATTAAACATAACACTGAGGGATGGGGAGAGGGGGGAAAAGTAGCCCAGACAAGTCACCTCCTGGCAAATTGATTTCTCCCTGCATGGCAGGAGCTTTAAAATAAAAACCACGAAAAAAAACCACCACAACCCAAAACTTCTGCAGGCATTTTGGAGTAGTTTCTGCTAGTTATTGTGAAAATTTAGATCAGAAAACGTGTTGAGTAAAATATTCAATTCCCCACAGCCTGGAGAGCGTCATCAAAAATCCATTTGAAGTATTACTCTCAAATCCCTCATGGCAACAGGATATTTTAAGGTCAGTTAAACTTATTATTCACTCAAGATTTTCTTTCAGGTTCCTGCATATTTCAAACAGATTTTTTTCCCCATCTCCAGCCCAACTGTGTTACAAAAAGCCCTTTCCCCCCCCCCCTTTTTTTTTCTTTACAGGGAAAAAAAAAGTTGTCAAAAGAAAAGATACTAATCAGAAACAGCTTCTGAAGCCTTAAAACCTGCTACAGTTTGTACTTGTTACCAAAAAAACACTGACACTATCTCCAGATCCCTAAATCCCTTGACTTTTAAAAGGCTGAATGGAGCTGTGCTTGGAAAAGAATTAACTCAAATTTGTTTGATTTGCAATTGGGTTTCCTGGAACCAGGGTCTACAGGAGGATTAGTTTCTTCTTCTCCCTTTCATTGCATGAAAAAGCAACTTCCAGAAGTGCCTCCTGCAGTAGTTTTGGATTATTTAGCACTTCCAGTTTCGTGTAACTGCAACCTCTGCTCCCACCCTCTGTTTTCAAGGATCAAGAGGACTCAGGTCCAACATCCCTGGTACCTGCCCAGGGCTCAGCAGGATCCCTCCCTGCAGGGGCCACCCCAGCACCCTGACCACAGCTCACCTGGTGCAGAACAAAGACAACAAAGTCTCTGTTTTTACAACCATCCCCAGAGAAGCTCAACAGCTGATTCTGAGCTGCTGATGTAGCAAAGCAGATCAGCCTTTTCCCCCAAAGCACAAATCTCCATTTGCTCCTCAAAACCTCCCCAGGTCTGAAGCCCCCACCCCCACCCATCCCAGCTGCCACTGGGAAGAGCATCCCTGGCTTTGTGTTTGAAAAAAAACCCCAAACCACAACAAAATCCTGCTTTGCAGAAAGCCCCTGACAAAGGTGAGGTATTTGGCCAGACAAGTAGTTAGGGAAGAACAGGACACCTGAAGGGAGTATGGCCTGGGAGGGTCCTCCTGGCTTCTCCAAGTCTTCCCCACTTCAGGGAGGACGATGCAACGGTGGGTGATCACCAGAAAACTTCCCTGAGGACCCATCCCAAGGAGCATTTCAAGCACTGTTATGTCCATCCCCAAATCCCTTCAAACACATCCTCCCTCCTCCCGTGTAGCACGGGGTCCAGGTGTCACCCTCAGGGACCTGGTTTCCAGGTTCTCTCCCAGGAGGGACAACTCCTGCACTCAAACAGGGTGAGCTCAGCTTCCCTGCTGAGTTACATGGGTTGGTAGGACCAGAGGAGAACCAGGACAAACCAGACCTCACTCTGCCCAAGTTCATGGCTGGGACAGCATCTGCTTGTCCCATGGACCTGCCTCTGCTCTGAGGAGCAGAGCCCAGTGACTACAGGGCTGCACCACGTACAGGGCTGGGACAGCCACAAAGGCATTTCCAAAGCTCACCTCCCTGGGACAGAGGGGTCATCCTGACAAATCCTCGGCTGCTCCCTGGCAGACATTCCATGTTTACACCCCAGATAATAATTTCACTAATTTTGGAAGGTCACAAACAACCTCAAGAGCTCTACCCCAAGCCAAGAGTAACACAGCCAACACAGGAGGCAGATTGACTGGAGAGGAGAAGATTGGAAGTGCCCATCATCTTGCTCCAGAGAGCAAAGAGTTCAGAAATTCTGAAGCAGTTGTTGGTGTTCCCAGCCATCTGGCCTGCATTTCCCTGCTCCTTCAATCAGACATATGTTGCTTTTATCCCACCACCTCCAGCTCTCCCCTGTGCTCTGGAAACACGTGCACACCCCGCCCCCCCCCATCCCTTTTTCCCCCCCCCCCCCCTTGCTGCTCCTTCTCAGCTCAAAGCAGAGGCTGCAAGTTCAGCCTGGGGCAGATTTCTACCAAGTGAATGTGCCCATCACAGCCCCTTCCACCAAGAGATTTCTCCTGCTTGTATCTACAAATCAGTCTTTACATAAAACAAGGCAGCTCCAGCAGACTGAGATGTCATTTGAGTTGGGAACCCCCCTGCTGCAAAGCAGGGTCACTCCACCAAAGCCAATGGTATTGATTCAGGCCTGCCAGGGTCTGGGAGGAGAGATCTCCTCCAGCTGGGAAGGTATGAAGGACCAGGCTCCATGAAGAACGTGTCTCCCTGGGAGCAGCACAGCACACGTGTGTCAGAGCAAGGAAACCAACCCCACACTGCTCTCCAACCCTACCACACACAGGCCCTGCTGCACCACCAACACATGCAACAACACACCCAGGCCATCCCTGCCAAGGTGTCCCACCACAAACCATCTCCTCTGAGCAGTCACCCTTCACACCCTCCACTTCCACCTACACTTTTGTCCCTCTGATGAGCAGAACACCTGGCCAGGGGGATGAGAAGTCAGAACTGCAGATAATGAATGTAAAGAGGGTTGCTGCATCACTCTAGCAACACAGGCTCCCACCACCTGAGTCAACACCATCACCTGGGATCTCTATGGTTTTCAGAGGGCAAGAAGACAAGGAGATCCAACATCCTATCCAAGGACAGCCAATGCTGTCACTCTAGTGTTGGACATGGGAAGAGACCTACAGGCCAAGAAGGCTGTTTTGGAGCTGCTATCATCACTACCAAGAAGCAAGAAGCTAGAGCTGTTGGTTGGGTCAGGTTTAGCTTCTACCAAGCATTGAAACTCCAGCCCTGGCTCTTTTGCCCCCTGGACATGACTACATTCCACACCACCACTCTTGCCCCCAACATCTTCCTCTTCACATCAGCTTTGGTTGTACATTCCTCTTCCATGGGCTCCTCCAAAGACAGTCCTCCAAGCAGCAAAAGCCTCCTGGAGCCCACACCAGGGCAAGGAGTGAATTACCTTTAATTGCACACTGTCCAGGCTTTGAATATCAGGCCAAACATTACCAGATGTGCAGGGCTCTCTGTCAAAGAGACCCGCAGGCTTGAGGGCTTGTTTGGATATTTAATATGTTGGTATCTGGGGTGTGAGGGTCAGAGCTGGGGTTGTGGATGCAGATGTTACAAATCCTTTTGACTCTCACCATCACCTTTCAATGACACCATAAATCATCAGGCGCTTCTCAGGTGACCACGGACCTGCCCCGTTTGTGTATCTGAGTGAGCTTATCTGGACTCCTCCACTCCTCTGCCAGCAAAGGAGAGCTGCTGAGAGCAAGCTCCAGGGTTCTGTGTGCCCCAGCCCTCCTTCCATGTGTCCTCTCCTGGCATCTGTGCTTCAGATGCACCGTGGCAGCACGAGGCAAAGACAAGGAACTGATAGAGGAAGATTAAAAAAAGGTTGGAGGGGCCTGTGCCTCATGCAGACCCGGCTGCTCCCAGCCCTTTGATTGCAGCTGAAATAAAAGCTGGAAATTCACTGCAGGCAAAGGAATTAATTAACAGGAGAATAAAGGAGCATCAGTCTGTTGGAGGCCTGGCATCAATTCTGAGACTGGTTTTGAAGAGGCAACGGTTTTACTTGTTCTTTTAAGTTGTTCTGTGTCCTGCCTGGTGACTGGGGGAGCTCATGTGCAGTCTGCTCAGGGATGAGGTGACACAGGCAGCACAGGACCCACCTGCCTGCTGCTGGGGACACCCAGCCACTGCCTCAGCATCCCTCCACCTTCTTCTGCTCTAAATGTTGTCCTCCAGACCCAGGAAGAAGGGAGGTTTCTGCTGAAATCAGGTCTCTCCAGGGCCTCACACCATCCTACAGTGAACTGCTCCCTAACTGCTTTTCTTCTACTCCCCTGAGATCTTCAGAGCCTGGTGGAGCCACCACCCTTCACCTGGCAGCCCGTGCTCATCTGGGGCTGTAAACTGTGCAGATGGTTTCAGAACCCTGCAAGAAAGAACTGCTGAGGTTTTGCTGTAGGTGACACCAACACCAACCACCTCCAGCCAAACCACAGCTCAACTGGGATTGTCCTCAAACACAGATACACACAGACCACAGCTCTGCAAGACTTTCTTCTGGTCCCTGGGCCTTCAGCTTTCTTGTCTTCAGGAGGTATTTGCTTCAAGCAAGAACCGAGACACCCCCTCCCATGACTCCAGGAGCTACAGCTCCAAAAAAAAACCCCACCAAGTCTCTTGAGATGCAGAACAAAATCAGAAGAAATTGTGCTTTGAGAAGTCGTGTTCAGGGGCAGAGCAGGACCCATCCCTGTCAGCAGCCCAGCTGAGCTGGGGCAGCTTCAGCTCCAGATTCCTTCCCCAGGGAAGCTGGTGGGAGCGGGCAGGGCACTGCCCCAGCTGCCCAGCAACACCTGCTGCCACCACAGCTTTGTTCCCACTCCTGCCCAGAGCCCCTTCCCAGGACCGGGATACTGGGATGCTCCCATTGCCACAGTCACAACCTGGTCTGATGCAGCAGCCCTTGCCCTGGCAGGGGCAGGACCCAGCTCCTCCTGCCCCTCTCCCCCCCAATCTCAGGGGGCAGGACCCAGCTCCCCCTGCCCCCATCACATCAGGGAATAGCAAATGAAATTCAATGCAGTAGTTAGTACTTTGTATATGGGACATTCATCATCACATGGGATATTTAATCCACTCTGATTTTTCTCCCAGCCAGATGTACAAACAGAAGCCCTAAAATCCAGAAGGGTCATGTGCCAGCAAGGCACTGGGCACATACTGCCTTGACCACTGTAAAACATAGAGTGCATCCTGCCACTGCAGTCGTGTTTGGGGTTTCTGAGGTATTGTCTGCGCAGCACAATCATCATCCATCACTTTTCCCCTATATTCTCTCTGAGCTGAGCTCTGCCAGGTTGGTAGCACATTGAGCACCTTAAATTAGCTGTTCTGGGTATGTACCAAGTGGATTTTGGTTGCTGGTTTTCAGTTGCATGCCTTGGAAGGGTAACTCAGCTCTCCATAAACTGTATGCACAAAAGGGAATTGTTTATTTGGACTTCTTTGCCTCTAGCACAACTTTTATATGGAAGTCTCCCAACAAACTTGCTTGATGTGAGAGGTGTACAATACGGATGCATCTTCTGGAGTGTAAGGATTAGAAAAACAGATTTCTATTAGTTAAAAGGCAGGTTGTAAAATATTAAAATATTAAGAACAGAAGATGACAGCTGAAATCACAGAAGTAGACTGATGAACCAGACTGTTGTATCAGCAGAAGAAAAACATTAGGTTAATCTGTATTACAGCACTGAAAGAATACAGAGCTTTGAAAACAGCTTTCACTAGGGGGTGGGACATTTTACTTTTATGTAGAGCTTTTGTTCATTTAGAATTGTTTACTCCAGCAAGCAACCCTGTGCTCTTTGTTTGACTTGATTTTTCCCATTTGGCAGACCCTTTGCAATCACATGGATAACATTCTTCTTTCCACTGAGACACAGAAAAACTATTATTTATTGGCCTTGCTTTGTTGTCCTAAATGACAAAAATATATTTATATACTAGGTGAACTATATTACTTCATTGCTGACTTTTAATTGAAAATTCTTCAAAGGAAAAACCTCAAAGAGCTGTTTTCTTTCTTTTTTTTAATCATCCAGTAACTTCTAACTAGCAAACAACTCTGCCTTCAGCTACATGTGCACTGCTCCCACAGATGGCACTGAGAGCTGTGTGCAAGGAGCTGAGTGCTGAAGCTGTGTTGAAACAAAACGAATGCCAACCATAGAAGAAATAGGTCTTTTTGGGTTAGGTGAGGCTTTTCTATTGATTTATTTATCAAACAACAGAGCATACCCTGTGGCAGCATGGATGTTTACTTTGTTTCTGTGACTATTTTGGAAAGTTAAATATTCAATGTTTCATTTTGTATGGTTGCAGTGGGAAGCAAAATGGAAGACTGAGAAGATCATACACAAAATGATTCATCGATTTTAGTTTTCTCACCAATATGACAAAACACAGAGCTCATGGATTAAACTTTGTGGTACTGATTTAGAAACACTCTTAGCATTACAGTTGTACTTTTACATGTGAAGCGGTGTAAATCAAAGGCAGATTATTGAAGGACCTGGCCTGCCAAGACAAAATTCAGTCCTGCTGTAAGGGAACACAATTCTGTTAAAATAGATGGAGTTGTGCACATTGAGCATAAAATTTTGAGTCTGTGTTCATCTTGCAAGCTTTTCTTGGGTGTACTGAAAGGGGTTACATCCACATGTAGGCAAGTATTAAAACTAAGGCAAAAATCTTAGTTTGGTATAAACTGGAGTAGCTTCACTGGCTCCTGCAGAGCTGTGACAATTTTACACACATCCAGGCTCAAGGGGGGGAAAAGGGGGGGAAAAGGGGGGAAAAAGGGGGGAAAAAAGGGGGGAAAAAAGGGGGGAAAAAAGGGGGGAAAAAAGGGGGGAAAAAAGGGGAAAAAAGGGAAAGAAAAGGGAAAGAAAAGGGAAAGAAAAGGGAAAGAAAAGGAAAAGAAAAGGAAAAGAAAAGGAAAAGAAAAGGAAAAGAAAAGGAAAAGAAAAGGAAAAGAAAAGGGAATAAGGAAAAATAAGGAAAAATAAGGAAAAATAAGGAAAAATAAGGAAAAATAAGGAAAAATAAGGAAAAATAAGGAAAAATAAGGAAAAATAAGGAAAAATAAGGAAAAATAAGGAAAAATAAGGAAAAATAAGGAAAAATAAGGAAAAATAAGGAAAAATAAGGAAAAATAAGGAAAAATAAGGAAAAATAAGGAAAAATAAGGAAAAATAAGGAAAAATAAGGAAAAATAAGGAAAAATAAGGAAAAATAAGGAAAAATAAGGAAAAATAAGGAAAAATTAAAATAATGAAATTGTAAGCATAGAAATAATAACAGAAAATAAAACGAATAATTATATACATAAAATAATAGCAAGCAAAGTCATAAGAGCAAGAAAAGCAAGACAAAGAGCCCTGCTGGGGAGTGCAGAGAGGCCGGGCAGCTCGGCAGGGCCACAGGCCGCTGCTCCGGTGCCCCCCTCGCTGGGCAGGGGGGGCTGCAGGGACGGGGTGTCACGGGCACCAGGAAGCCCGTCCCTCCCGGGGCTCAGCGGGGCCCCCCGGGATCAGGGGGCGCTGAGGGGTCCGGAGCAGCTGGGAGGTTGGGATGCAGCCCGAGGGGCAGGAGGGGTGATGTGACCTCTGGGGACAGGACCTGTCACTTCTCCTGTCCCTCCCCATCAGTCACCGGCGGGTCCTAATGATGAGGGTGATGAGGGTGATGAGGGTGATGATGCACAACGCGGTGCTCACCCAAAGCGGCTGCGAATTGAGGGGCTGAGCCAGCCCCGAGGGGGCAGGGAGGGGATGGGCACCCCATCATCCCCCCAGCAGGAGCAGCTCTGGGCACCCCCAGGTGCTGAGCAATAAATCAACAGCCAAGTGGTCACTCTTCCCCTCAGCAGGGAAGCTCAACAAGGTCACATCCTTATTCTCTCCACATTAATGAGTGGAGATTACTAATAAGACCTGGGTGACAAGTGAATGTGACCCTCCCCTGCTCCTCATCTCTGCTGGGTTACAGCACGTGGCCCCCTCTGCTGCCTGGGGTGCTCGGGCTCCCCCAGCCCTGCTGAGCTGCTGCCTGGGCTGGGACACACAGGTTTGATTCCTCTCATGTCAGGCCATCAGATTTCCTTGGTGGCACAAACTGGGTCATACAAAATGCCCCCCCCCAGGAGGAGCCCAGCAGTGCTGCCCACTCCCAAAGTGCTGCTGCTGCTTCTCCCACCAAAACCACCCTGTGCTGGTGCCTGAGGAGCCCACTCAATGGCTGTTTCCTGCAACTGCTCATGAGCAGCTCATTCCAGCCATTTCACCCCATATTTCAGTCCTGCTCCAGGTCAGGGTGGCCCGTGTCACCAGCAGCCCCAAGCCAAGCAGCACACACCAGAGCCAGGATGCTCCGTGGCTCCAGAGAACCTCAGCCGTGCAAAGCCTGGATCCCTGCAGGCAGAGCCATCCCTGCTCCCTGCAAATCCCAGCAGCTCGTGGGATCAGGCACCTCCAGCCCTGTGGATCAGGATGACTTGCAGGTTCAAGCTCAGCTGGCCAGGGACGCTGCCCCCGTGCCCCTTTGCTGCCCCCGTGCCCCGACTGACACAATATTCCCATTTGCATTTCAAACGACTCTTCGGATCAAGGGCGACTCACTTAAGAGATGCATGAATAATTTTGAAGACGTTTCAGGCTTCTGTGATCTGGGAGCTGTCTCTGCACTGAGGGGGAAGGAGGAGAAATCAAATGAGATACTGGTCAGTTCCCACCCGGGACCATTCCCACGGGAGGTGAGGGTGGAAAACCTGAGCAGCCACCAGCACACAGTGCCCTGAGCTCCAACACGTCAGGACATCAGACCCCACAGAGGGGGAAACCCTGACTGCACAGCTCAGATGAAATTCCCCCAGCCCAGGACACACAAAGCCCAATCATTACCCCAGCACTGCCAAATCCACAACAAACCCACGTCCCTCAGCACCACATCCACACTGTTTTTAAACCCTTTCAGGGGTGGTGACTCCACCACCTCCCTTGGACAGCCTGTTCCAGGGCCTGACAGCCCTTTCAGGGAAATAATTTTTCCTCATATCCAAACTAAACCTTGTCCTTGCACAATGTGAGGCCATTTCCTCTTGTCCTTGTTCTCCCCACCCAGTCCCCCATCCTACCACACATCCAGGAAAGACTCATCTTTAACCATCACCCTGGTGGTGCCCACACCAGATGGGACCTGACCAGCCTTTCTCCACCCCATGCCTCCCAGCTGCAGACCAGGCTTTCAACCCAATGCTCTTCAAAGACCCACAGAAACTCAGCCAGAACAACCCTCTGCTCCTCACTTGATAAATCTCTAAACAAAAGCAGCAGAAAAATGTGGTGGGAGGTGCAGAGGGAGATCTGAGAGCTCTGTGGGCTCCCCTACCATTCCCCCTGGGTAAATGGGCTGATGATTTTCAGCTTTGGAGTGGGTCAAGGAGGACACGACGGGCAGGTCACAGGCTGGAGGGCTGAAACAGCAGGAGAGCAGAGGCAGGAACCCAACCGAGCTGCCAGGATGCTCCAGGGAGGAGGGCATCAGTGAGGGTCACCTCATAGGAACTGCCTGGGGGAGACCAGAGCACCCCAAGAGGCTCAGGGAGAAGCCAGCCTACCCGAGCTTCTCCAGACACCCCAAGAGCTGGGGAAGCAGGGAAAGACCCACCAGGCTCTGATCTCACCCAGCTCCTGGAGCCCCATCCATCACCTCTCACTCCAGGTCCTGCAGGAGATGGGAGCATCTTTGAGCAGCCGGATTCCCCAAGCCCTTTGAAAAGCCATTTAGAGCTAAGTCCTGGTATTAAACCTGGCCTTTCATTAGTCAGGTTTGCAATCTCTGCCCCAGCCTGTTTCAGCAAAAAGTTTTTTAAAAGGTCAGGAAGAAGCTTTTAAGCATATTTGCCAATTAACTCTGGTAACCCCCTCCTTGACTCGAGCTGCCCACTTCCATCTCAGGGGATGGTAATTACTGTTTTATAAATAAGCTTTGAACTTGCTTAAGTAATAGTCTCTCCTTGCATAAAAGCACCCACTAAATCCACTGGCCTTTTCCACCTTCCATCACTGTCTGGATCTAAAAATAATCTAGGGGGGAAAAACCTCGTAATACTTTAAAGAAGAAAGTCAGAAATTCTCTCTCCCTCTGTGATGACTCTTTCTCCAGGCTCTCAATAATTCAGCTCACAGGAACCCTGCAGCCTTCACTGCCTGTTGTGAACTTCTCATGATACTTGACATCTTTTCGGAAGTTCCCTGCAGTCACACAGAGGTGATAAATAACTCACCCAATGTTGACATGTTTCCATTTCCAACCCCTGAGGTTGCAAGAGAGTAACCAAGGGAGCACAGGAAAAAGGGCACGAATGAAGAAATATTTTCCAAAGGTATCGATTAACTTACTATTAATCTTTCTGTTCCCCCAGCCCCATGATTTCTACGTGCCCAGCTTATCTGGGCAGGCTGGGGCAGCAACACCAGCAGCTTGAAATCCTTTAGAACCTCAAGTTACTCCTGCAACACCCCAGTGCACAGCCCGGCTACAAACCCCCCAGTTATTTAGAAGAGGCAGCGGCAGGGAGAACATTCCTCAGCCAGGGAGA
>NW_009951916.1:128170-132806 GCF_000747805.2 Chaetura pelagica | reverse complement strand
CAGGAAGCTCTTTCATCGCCTTGGGATGAGCAACAACAACCTGGGAGCAAGGGAATAACGTCAGGGTGGAAGCGGGAGGGCCAAGGCTAAGGGGGGACACGGCCCCTCTCCCTGCCCGGGATCCCTTTAAATGGTTACAAATGTTAATTCCTCATCATGGCAGTAAAAGCTATTTTTAATCCCACGCGAAAACAGTTTGCAGAAGACCAAACTCTGCATTCCTGGGTCCAGGTTGCTCCCTGGATGTGTCAGGAGCTGTAAAACAGGAGACAATCCATCCCGGGGAGACCTGCCCGGCTGGCACAGGTAGAACCACTCACACCCTGCCCTACATGTAAAGCAGGGACTGAAACCTTGATGTCAGGCAGAGACCCTCTACACATGGACACATTTTTGCCGTCTAAGCAGCAAACCCAGTGCTGTGCATCAAGTAAAAGCATCAGATCTTGTTCAGAGTCACAAAATCGCAGCTTCTTCTCAGGTTTCCGGCGGGTTTTTCTCTTTTGCATTTTCGGGTTTGTTTTCCAACAAGGGAAGGGGAAGCTGATACAGACAGGCCTTAGTTTTGCAATGAAAGGTGTGGGTTTGTTTTTTAAATGAAGAGATCACAAAGTCATAAACCCAAGAAGCTGCAGGGCTGAGTTTCTGCAAATGCACCAGGGAAAACAAGGGCCGCTCTCAGGCTGGGGGCGCTGAAAGGCGAGTCCGGCCCGAGAACAGATTAGTGGTGTCAGTGAATAAAGATAACGTCCCGGGGCAGCTCGCAGTGCATCACCATCTGACCCCTCGGCAAGGTCCTTTTGTCTCTTCCCACCTATGTGTGTCTTAAATGTGGCAGCGAGAAGTATCTCCCTGGAAGGGGATACAAGCTCGGTGCCAAAACGCAGCCTGGTGACTCCAGAGGAGCCTGGAAACGTCGGGTTTTATTCAACAGCTTGTGCTATAGAGTGTCTTGATCTGCCTGTACAATCGCAACGCACACAAAAAAACCCCTCAAGGCGTCTACTTAGCTCCACTTTTCAGCTGCCAATAACACTCCCGGCAAAAGTCAAAAGAGCAGCGCGGGAGCCGCGTCCTTCCCCTGCCGCTCAAAGGCTTCAGGGCTGCGAGGTTCCGAGATAACAAAGTCTGGCTCAAGAAATCCTGGACGCCTTTCAAGAACATTATTAGCTGCCATGAATGGGCTTGAAGGAAGCGGGGGGGGGAAAGAAAAGAAACAAGACACATTGCATATAGCAGCTCCCTGCTAACCCTCTCCTCCCCTGGGCACACACAGCTGGGACACCCCCAGCCCCATTTAATGCACGCAGAGAAGCACAGGGTGATGTATAAAAAGGGCCTTCCCCCACCCCAAGCAAACCTGCATGTGCTGCACCTGATGAAAAGGGGAAATGACCAGAAAAAGAAACCCCAACATTCAGCCTTCAGGAGATTCAGAGCTCTGGGAGGGCTCTGCAGTGCTGGGGTGCTTGGTGTCCATGCCTGCTCCAGCCTGGCCACTGACCAGAAAGGGTTGGCCAACTGTGACTGTCCATCCCATAGTACTTTTTGACTAATTCTGCACCAAACGAAAATAAAACAAGGAATTCTTTCAGCCCCAGCGTTTGCCACCATCCGCAGTTTCAAAGAGCCCAACCCCAATGGCTGCTTTGTGTGGGCTCCACTGGGGGCTGTGGGGGTTGCTGGGAGCCTGGACCCGGCCCCATTCCCCTGCAACCCTTCCCTGGGGAAGTGGAGAACAGCAGGAAGAGGAGATGGAAGAGAGGGGCTCTGATCACAGATCGTATGAGGAAACACAAGACGGAGCAGAACTGCAATCTCGAGGTGGCTTTGCCAGTTTTGGAGGTTGGAGACAGGGAAACTGTTCTTTGTATGAGTGACATCAGGCTGAATTCCTCTGGCAATCGAAACGGGAGTGATCCTGTGCAAAGATCTCAGCTACAGCCCCCAGAGGTCACCAGCAGAGCAGTGTCCAACAGAGCTCCCCGGGGCACGAGCAGCATGTGAAACACAAGCACCCCGAGCACCCCAAAACCACCTGCCACCCAACTCTGCCCCGTGCACACCAAGAAGTCCCCAGGCCGAGAGCAAAGGGTTACACACCCTTCCACCCCAGAGCAACCTGGCCCACAAGCTCAGTCCTCAGGCAGGATGTGTCCCCACGCTGTCACACCAAGCCTCTCCTCAAGTCATTGCAATGAAGTTCTAAGTATCTCCAGCAAACAGCTCAGATGCAGCAAAATCCCTCCGTTTGCCTTTGCCCCCAGAAAGCCGACACACAGACACACAGACAGACAGACAGACAGACAGCAAGGTGCCCGGGCTCCCATGCAGGACACACATTCCCCAACCACTGCCTGAGGAGCAGACACACCAGCCTCACTTCTTCTCATCTAGGTTTACTTTAAGCAGCACCGAGTGCCAAAAAAATTAAAGTATTGTTTTGCTTTAGGATAAAGTGTCACGTCATGCTTGGATTATCCATTAGGTAATTCATGTTGCAGTCTAGAAAAGGTGCTTAATCTTCTTATAATTAGCTAAACCCATCGCAACTCAAGGAATTCCATATGAGACTCTTTGCTGCTTGTGCTAAACATTTTATTTTCACTAGCAAAAACGACCTAACCCCCCAAAAAAGGGACTTTAATCTATTTCAAATTTAAAACAAAACACTCTGGTAAGAAGAGTTTCTGTCAGTAACTTCCATGATAATGTAAACTACTCAGCACCCACAGCCTAGTGAAATTGCTACAGGTTAGAACTACCAGGAAAGAACAAAATCATTCCATGGCAAGATATTTCCAAGGGATTTTTTTTATCCTTTTCACATTTACTTAAGACAAGCAACGACCTACAGGTGCCTTGGGGCCAAATATCTTGGCACAGGCAGGAGTTGGTGTAATTTTGGTTTCCAGGCAAGTTCAAATATTTTAAAAATGTTTGCACCACTTGGAGATATTCAGTGGGAAAAGCTGAACTTCTGGCCAACTGCTCTTTTCCTTCACTGCAACACAGCCCAGCTTTAAACATTTAGCCCTGTCTGGCTTTCCTGGGGAAAAAAAATAATCCTCAGTATATGAAGGTCTTGCAAGAAGACAAAACAAGAGAGGCAAAGAGGAGAGGAAACGAAGGGAGAATAGATTGAAAACACACTTGCTCTGCACAGAGTTAAAGTGAAACATCTACAGATAGTTTTTTTCACCCCAGGAAGGATGCAGCTCCTTCCCAGCACAGCGGCTGCTTCCCTGCCACAAACCTGCCCTGCTCCACTCCTCCAAATTCACCACCACCATGTGCAGAATCATCTTAAAACATCTTCACTGGGCTCAGGCCAGGCTCCCTGCAAGCGCTCCCAGCGCTCAACTCGCTCCACCACAACCCCAAACCGGGTTTATTTCTTCTCCTCTCGCTGTGCTCCGTCCTGCAAACGCCTCGCAGGGCCAGGGAGAGCGGGGTGGGAACCTCCCATCTCCCCCCCTTTCAGGATGTGCTCGCAGTCATTCAGCTCCCGTTCTGCCAAGCGAGATCTGTCCTGTAATCCTCCCCCAAACCATCAGTTAGCACCGGTGTTGTTTCTAGAGCAGCGCAGAGACGAGCGGGCCCGAGAGATGAGCTGATAAATCAGGGCGCTGTGAATGCAGCCGGAAAAATAAGGGCGCTATTTATGGGGGTGAAGGTGTGTGAAGTCAGGGACTTCACAGCCCAGACGTTGGTCCCACAGAGCAGAAACTCTGCGGGTAAAATGACCACTAAAAAAATCCCATCACGCTTTCCACGCAAAGCGCCCATTTCTCCCAGTTTGTTATTTTGGCGAGGGTCGCTCAGTCGCCACCCCCCCCATCCCCCCAAAAAAAAAAACCCTGAGGAGCAAGAAGAGCGCGGGGGAAACGAGAGGATCCCCCCGGGGCTCGGGGAGAAGAGGATGGAGCTGCAGGAAGGCCGGGGAGAGCTTCTCCTGTGATTGGTTTCAGATGTTTCCCCGGGAACACCGCAGCGCTTTTAGAAATCTACACGTCTGGATTCTCTTCAAAATAACGGGGCAGATTCTCTCGCTGCTTTCCAGGGGCTGAAGGCTCCGCCTGGCCCGGCAGCCCCGGAGTTGGCCAGGAGAGGGGAGTTTAATAGACACCACATGCACAGTAGCTGCTCTTCCCACTGCTTTATCGCCTCGAGAGTTCAAATCCATTGAAAGCCTCAAAACTAAACAGCTCCCTTGAATCAATACGGCTCTGCCCTTTGACACAAACCTGCCAGGATACTGGTTTACCCTTCCCTTACCTCTTCCAAGGCACAGCCAGGACCGAACCCCCTCCTGCCAGCCCAGCCTCTCCCTCCCTCCCTTTTATTTTTATAAGCTACTCGAAAAAAATGATTCCTAAAGGAAGCCGGTGAGGAAAAATTAAAAAAACAAGGGGGGAGGCGGGGGGGACGGCTGAGAATAAAGCGCTGAAGGTTAAAAATCACCAAGCTTGGGGAAATAAACCAGCAAATCGGTGCTGCTGCCGGCTGGGCTGCAGGTCGGGGCTGCAGGGAGAAAGTGGGGACACGGGGACAAGGAAGGACCCGCTCTCAGGCTGCCATCCATCCCCCCGGGAACCCGCAGCTCAGCTCCCTTCACATCCCCACCTGGGACTCC
>NW_009951916.1:118603-126074 GCF_000747805.2 Chaetura pelagica | reverse complement strand
GCTGTCGGCGGCGGGGGGAGAACCCCGTGGGCCCCGGAGCAACGTGTGTCCCGGGTGCTAAACAAACCCCGGCCGGTGCCACCGCGGCGGTGCCACATGGGGACCGGGACCCCGGTACCGCACACAGCACAGCAGTGTCCCGGTACCGCACACAGCACAGCAGTGTCCCGGTACCGCACACAGCACAGCAGTGTCCCGGTACCGCACACAGCACAGCAGTGTCCCGGTACCGCACACAGCACAGCAGTGTCCCGGTACCGCACACAGCACAGCAGTGTCCCCGCTCCGCCTGTGCCAGCACCGAGCACCGAACACCCCCGGGCTGCCCAGACGGTCCCACCACCCCGGGACCCCCTGCAGCATCAGACACGTCCCCAGCTCCTCCCTCCTCCAGCCTTGTTCTAAAACCTTCCTTTTTAGCATCAAATCGGCAGCGTCTTAATTAACCTATTAATATAATTAACTCATTTTAGAACGAGCTCCCCTGAGTCTTCCAAGCACCAGAGCGTGGCGGGGAGGAGCAGATCCGTGACCTGGGAGGGCAGAGGGATGCAGAGCTGTGCGGGGACGGCTGCGGTGGGGCTGCGTGGGGCTGCAGAGCCCCCGGGACACGCGTGGGCAGGGACGGGGCTGCGGGGTGACACGGTCGCAGGGTTGTAGGGTAGCAGGGCTGCAGCAGGACGGGGCTTTGTGCCCTCTCGTGGTTGCTGCTCGGTGCCCGAACCCGCACGGGAGCGGCTCGACGGGAGGAAATAACCGCACGGCTTGGAGATCCCTTCCCACTCGCCAAGGGAAGGGTTCCCCAGGGAAAAACAAAACAAAACACCACCAGAAACCAAAGCGAAATACACGAAGAGGGAAGAGGGAGGAGGAGGAAGTGAAGCTGTTATCGGGAGCAGGTCGGTAAATAAATAAATAAAAAAACGCATCCAAAAATCCGCGGCGCTTGGCAGAGCTCGTCGGGTTTGCGTCAGTGCTGGGAAATAGGAACAGTTTCACCCCGGGCGAGAGAGGGTGGGAACGGCTCCAGGTCCCTGTTTGGGTTGTGGGGTGGGGGGGGGCTGGTTGTTGGAAAACGCCAATTTGATAAAATGGAAACGTTTGGCAAGAATATACCCGGTTTAGGCAAACTTCTGTCAAAACACGGGCAGGGAGGCTGGGAACAGGCGGGGGGGGGGCACAGCACCGTGTACCCACCCTCCTCATCCTCAGCACAGGGGGATCCCTCGGGACATCTGCCAGCACTTGGGCACGGTTGGAGGAGAAGCATCTTTTCCTCACTTGCAAAACTGGGAGAAACGTCTTAAAACCACGAGCTGGGGACTGGCTGCTGGGGCCAGGCAGCCTGTGGTGAGGAGGGGCAGCACCGAGCAGTGCTGGCACTTGGGCTGTGCCCGAGGGTCTCCCAGCCCTGGTGATCCTGCCAGGAAAAAAGGGAGACTGGCAATGAACAGCTCTGATGCTCCCTGGCAGGAGCAGGGACAGGCACTGCTGTCCCCCAACACCTCCTCTGCTGGCACCCAGGGCAGCTGCACACCCTGGGCTCTGTGCTGGGTCACTGCTTTACCCCTGGCACCAGGGCTCTGCACCCTCGGGTGCCACCAGTGTCCTCAGGGGGGCTGGTGGCAGTGCTCCACAGGCACCCCTGGGGCACAGCCAGTCCCCAGGGCCACTCAAAGCACACAGGAGCCACTGGGCTGCTCTGGCAGAGACAGATGAAGGTGTTCAGGGCTGTCCCCAGTGCTACAGAGGGGTTCAAGCACTGGCAGGGAGCCACACATGGACACTGCACATGAAGAGAGAGCCTCCACCTTTCCCAGCCCTGATCAGTGAGGGGTACATACTCAGTGCTCCCCTTGTCTCCCCCACCCCCAAACCAGTGATTCCAAGCAGGATGGAACCCTGGATAAGCAGCCAACCACCACAATCCAGCCTCTCCCCTGGAGACCTCCCCTCTGCCCGCAGCACGGGTGCTCTGGGGTTTCCCAAAGTTTGGTACTACAAAGAAAGAAAAAGGCTCAAGGGATCAGCAGGGATGAAAAATGCTTTAGAAACACAGGAGATCACTTACCAGGTCACCTCCACAGCCAAGCTTGCCAAGCTGATAAAGGCAAGCAAACTTATTAAGGCTCACACAGCTTGATTTGAAACGGCTGCTCCCAAACAGCCAATTACTCCGGGCAGTTCCAATCCAATTAGGAAGGCTGTGGCCCTGATTACAGTGCTGTGTTGTACAAATACAGCCCAACTCCACAGGTTCAAAGAGCAATCCATAAAAGAGAGCTGGGGAAGAGGCAAGCCCAGTGCCTGCAGCCAGGGCAGGCAAACGCCTTCCCTGGGGACACAGGTGTCCCTGTCCCCAGGGATGCAGGTACCACAGGGGGTGGGACACCTGAGCCCCAGGCACAGTGACACTCAGCAGCTCCATGACTGTCCCTGGAGCAGCACAGCCCTGCCAGCCAAGGAAATGGGATCTCTGAGCTGTGGTCCCCACCAAGGAGCTGGGCCCTGGGCTCATCCAGAGGGGGGATGCCACCAGGGTCTGGATCAGAACCACTCATCTGTAGTCCCCTCCAGGGTCTCAGCAAAGGCAACCCCTTGTCACCCAGACCAGGTGGCCTGTGGTATTAACAAGCATCCCCCTGCCAAGATTTGAGGTTGGGTAGTGGAAAAAACTTTATCCTCAACATAATGTTAAGGGGGGATTTGCCCTGGTCCTGCTGGTTGGGAGAGGCAGTTTTTACAGGGAGAAACCCCAATGGGACCACTGGGGCTTGGCCTGAGCTCACCAGGGCTGGGATGGATACAAGCACCAAGGAGGAGGAATAAATTGCATCTTCCCTAATCACATCTCTGTGCAGCAAATGAATCCAACCCCCTCCAGAGCTGTTGGGCTCCCATCACCTGGAGCAAAGCAGACACCAGCAGCCTCATCACCCCGCTCACACAGAGCAGGAAAAATTAACCCACAAGCTCCATCCCTGGTCCAAGAGGCTGAGGCAGGCTCAGAGGGCTAGGAGAACCAGGGCTGGGCCACAGCTCCAGCTCTTCATGGCCACCCAAACCCTTCACCACAGCCACCCCCGGGCTGTAGCACAGCCCCTGCTATTAACGTGGGTGACAGCAGCTCGAGATGGAAAGTGAAGCTGTACATTCTCCATCTGAAACTCCGGGAGGAATTTCAAGCAGGGGAATGCAATTTCCAGCCTGGAGCAGAGCCAGCAGCACCAGGGCGAGATTTTCCTTAATATGGTTTTGCAAAACCCGAGCTCAGAAAACGGCCCGAAGCTCCAGCCATCCCCGCGAGCTGCACACACCCCGCGCCGGGGGGGGATTTGCACAACAAAAAACACCTACAAACAAAACCACCCACCGAGCCGCTGTCCCTGCAACTGCCGGGACATGTGGCCACCTCAGCTCCTTGCTCCAGCCACATCCTCACTGGGATTTGTGGCCTGAGCCACGCAGAGGGTGCACAGACCAGGGCAAAGAGACTCCCCTGCCCATCTTGGGAAGGGAGCAGCTTCCCAGGAGTGAGGGTTTCAGCAGGTTTTTTTTTTTCTACCTTGGAAAACTCCCCCTTAGTTGGCAGGACACATCTGCACCCAGCACTGCTCCCTCCTGCAGCCACACAGCTCTGCACAGATGGCAAAACTGGTGCTGAGGGGAGAACGCGGCTTCCCCCAGCCCCTCGGTGCTTGTTCCCTCCATCAGCCTGGGAGGGATGTGGGTTCAACAGCTCCACTTGATCCCAGCAATTTGGGGAAGGGCCACGGGACCCCCTCCCCCACCCCCCCACCCTGGGCTGGGGGGCTGTGCCTGCTGACGGCAGCCCCCGCTGGCTCCCAGCCAGCTGGAGTCACAAAAGGAGCCTTCCCCCTATTTCTGCTTTTGATTTAAATAATCCCAATGAGGGGATAAAGCAGCCAAAACCCACCGATTTTTTATTTTTTTAAAAAAAGCTTCAATTAAAAAAAAGAACGTACACAAAATGTGCAATGTTTGTTAGGGGAGGCCAAGCTGTGGAGCATCAGAGGCAGCTCCTCACTAACCAAACCTCTCTCCCCAAGGCTCCAGCTGGTAACTGTGCCATCCAGAGCCCTCAGACATCCTCTGCACAGCATCCCAGCCCTGCCAAGGCCCCACTCCCCCTCTCAGCTCCCAGGCAAACACAAACACGGGGCTGGCTGCAATTATTCCCTTATTGGTGCCCTCCTGGGCAAAGACACGAGAGTGACAACAGCTCCACATCATCCCAGGAGTGAAAAACTACAGGGATGGGGAGAAGGGATAAATCAAAGGTGCTTTTTTGTTGTTTAATTTGCTGTTACACGGCGCCTGGTCACACCAGTCGGTGGAAGCAAAGGGATTTCTTTACCTTGATTAGATGTACAGAGTGACCAGGCCATTTCCAGCTGAGGAAGAGCTGGAGCAGAACTTCCAGCATGATGCCCAGTGCCCTGATGGGTGTTCCAGGGGATCTGCAACCCAAAAAGCCTGGGAATGACGTGAGCTCAGCGCTCTGGATGTGACAAAGTCCCTGTGGCTCTACCAGAGCCACCAGCCAAGGGCAAGCTGGTGGCACCTCTGCTTTTCCTGGCAGGGAGGGAGCAAGGTCTTAGATCCCACCACCAGCACCTTGTTACCAGCCCCCCAGCCCTCCTCACACCCCCTGCAGTCACTTCTGCCTGACTGCTACATCAACCTTCATAACAAGTGGTGAACCAAGCAGCCAGGGGTATCTTGACAACTGTTGACCTGCTCTTTACAAGCTTAGTAACTCACTGGAACCATCAGTACTTGTTCATTGCTGATCTCATTGAGAGTTAATGACATGCCAAGTAGCTGTATCTCCAAGGTGCTTGGGAGCAGCCCCCTAAAGGCCCTGGGCAGCCCATCACCACCCCAGTGACCACGGGTGGTGGTTCTGCAGGACATTTCACCACTCTGTGCTTGCTGCAATAAATACTACCTGAGCAGCAGCCCCTTTGGGTCGGGGGAGACACGGTGCCAGTTCAGCTCCCAGGGAGCAGGTGAAAACAGGGGAAGCCTGGGCCAGACCCCACTCAAGGCAGGAGCAGCACCATGGCAGCTCTGAACCCTGCAGCTCTGGCAGCAGCACAGAGCAGACAGGGCCAGCCTGGCAGATAAAACAGCTCTCCACGCTGGAGTTCCCAGTTTCTTTTTAAAAACACTTCTACAACAGGCTGACAATGGGGTCACTGCCTGCTTTAATCCCACCTTTTGAGCCTGGAGTTGGAGCTGACCCTGTTTGGGTCACTCTGCCCTTGTGTTCCTCCCAGCTGCTGGGCTGGGGGTTGCACTGAAGGCACTGGGACAGCACTGGGGTGGGACTGGGGAGCCTGGGAAGTGCACCAGCACCCCGTGAAATGATGATGATGATGAGGGAGGGACAGCAGCCCTGTGCTCACCTGTGCTCGCTCTTGCTGGCATCGCTGTGCTAAGCTCACCAGGGAGAGCTGGGAAACCAGCTGAGCTCTCCTGCACGCTGAGCAGGCAGAGCCAGCTCCCTGCTGCAACACGCAGGCACAGCTCATCTCCTTGGAGGGCAGAGCTGGAGAATGACATCCTAAACACTCCTGAAACCAGCCGGGAAGCACACAGAGCTGTTCCCAATCCAGCAGTGAGCCTGCACAGCTGGGGAGCATCCTCAGCGCTCACTTGCAGCGCGCTGGCTTCCCCAGCTCCCAGGCAGAGAGCTCCAGAGAGCCCAGGCCCTGCAGGAACCAGCTTTTTCTTTTTCTTTTTCTTTCCCCCTCCCCAATAAATCTGTTTACAAGTTTCCTCTTTTTTCTTTTTTTTTCTTTTCTTCTTTCAAAAAAGACCCAATGCATTTGGGGACGGAGGCGGTGGGAGGTGTTTTGCTTATTTGCCTCTAAAATATAATGTCACCAGGCACAGATGGCCACATTTATGGGTCTGTGAAGTTCTGGCATGCACACTGCTAATTCCTTGCACAGGTTGGGGGCAGCTTTCATTTGGCTCTGGTTCAGCCAAGTATTCTATGGCCAAAGGGAGAGGAAGGTGTGGGACCGAGAGCTGGAACATCTGGAGCAGGGCCGAGGAGCACTGAAAGGGGAAGCAAAGTTATAAAGTGAATGTCTCAAATGGATGGAGGGGGGAAAACAGGGTTCAAAGGGCTCCTCACTGCCAGCAAGGAGAGAGCTCCCAGGGGTCCTTCTGTCAGGCATTTTCTTGGGTTTTGGAAACAGGAAAAAAAATGTGGTGTCAAAGAGGGAGTCAAAACCACTGGATTAAACCTTGGGCCAGCAGCACCCCAGTGAAACCTGCCTCTCTGCTCTGGGAACACCAAGCCCAGAGCTTAACACCATCAAACCCAAACTTCAGACTTTCTTCACCAGCAGCAGAGGGATCAAACTGTGGCTCTGGGTCAGAATCCTGACTTTCAGCCTCCACTAAGCAGAGATAGTCCCACTCCCCAGCCAGCCAGGAGCTCTCTCTGCATCCCAGGTGGATGTTGGGCAGGGGCTGCAGGAGCCCCCCAACATCTCTCAGGCTCCATTCCCCACAGAGCCCCCCCAACAGTGTTCAAGTCATATAGAGAAGCAGTGCATTTTCTTTGTTTTCATTGTCTATTCCAGTCTTACTTCTGCAAAGCCCCTACAGCAGCAAAACATTGCACCATTAAGAACAGCTAATGAACAGATAATTAATCAGGTAATGAATATAAGGAGCTAATGCTCTCTTTCCCCCAAATAGTGGCACGCAGCATGAGCACTGCTGAAATTGAAGCTGGTGGGCCATGCTGGAGCCCCACACAACCCTGATTTCTGGGTGAAAAACACCCGACTTTCACCAAGACCAGGTGTCCCCCTGGAGCAGGGAGAGGAAAGGGGACAGGAGCTGTGGGGAGCAGCAGGGCCTGCCTGGAGCTCCCTGTGCCTCACCCAGCCCGGGCCCATCCCCGCTCATCTCTCATCAGCAGCCCTGCACACGCTGAAGCAATCAGGGGGAGAGGCTGGAAAACCTCCAGGGAAGGGTGAGGGTGCAGGGTACACTCCCCATCCCACAGCCCCGGGGCTGCAATTCCTCCCGCACCCAAAACCTGCAGGTGCTGATGGACCCCCAGCCCTTGCCCACACGCTTCAGTAACGCTCAGATCCTGCCTCCTGCTCCCCCGGCAGGGAAAGGGGGGAAAAAAAGCAGCCCCATTGAGAGACAAAAGCCCCTTGGTGCCGAGGATCCCTTTTCCCGGGGACAGGAGGCATCTGGTTCCTATAGCAGAGGCACCCACATGTGCTGCGTGACCCAGCGGGGCCCATTCCCTGCCCCCCAAAAGGCACTGCCCAGCTCCCAGGGAGGGACGTGGGGCTTTGTCTGGAGCTGCAGCAACGACAGGAGCTTTCAGGGACCTCACCCAGGCTGAGCCGCGGCTGGAGCTGCCGGTAACCTGAGGCTCCGCAGGCCGGGGGCCTCCCCCGGGGCCACT
>NW_009951916.1:112442-118135 GCF_000747805.2 Chaetura pelagica | reverse complement strand
AGGCCCCCCCCCCCGGTCGGCGCGGGGCTGGGCCCTGCCGGTAACCTGAGGCTCGGCAGCCCGGGAGCTCCCCCGGGGCCATCGCAGCCACATCTCTCCACGGGGGCTCTGGGTACCCACCAGCATCCCACACCTCAAAGCTGCATCCCAATATTTGGGTGCTTGTGCTCCAGGACTCTCCTCGTCACTCCCCACTCACACCCATGAGCTGCAGAGCTGCCCCTGTCCCTGCCTCAGCCACCTGGGATTCTCTGCTTATTCCTCCACCTCCTGCCAAACACATCCCAGTAATACCAGGGCCCGTGGGAATGTCATGGATGAAGCCCAGGAGAAGGGAAGAGGAACCAGTGCTGACTGGAGGAGCAGGAGAGCATCCCCACTGGCTGGCTGGGCTGTACCATCCTCCCTGCAGCCACTGGCACCGGGGGATTTATATCCCCACCTTGGGTGCCACCCATCCTGATCCAAATTCCAAGCACAGACACAAACCACTAGACAGCCCAGTAATCCAAAATCCTGGGAACAGGTTCCAGGATCGTGCCCAGACACCCACCCACCTGTCTGTCCCTCCTGCTCTGGGGCTCAATCCCTGCTGCAGCACCAGGAGGGACCAGAGCAGCCTGGCTCAGGAGACTCTGTGTTCCCCAAGCACCTCCTCATGCTGGGGGGTCCTGTGCAGCCACAGCCAGGCTTCTTTCTGCATCCCAAGCTGCCAGGATGAGGCCAGAGACTGGGACAGACAATGAGCCCATGTCTGGGATGAGCCCAGTGCCTCTGCCCTGGCCTCCCAGGGCACCCCTGCATCCCTATCCCTCACGTCATCCTCATCCTTGGAGTCTCCTCTGCCTCCCCAAAAGAAGCCAGGGCTGTCCAGCAGGGTTCTCAGGACACCTTGGTGCTGGGAGCCCTGGTGGTACCTGCCCACCCCACGCAGCACCAGGCACAGAGCTGGGACAGGGGCCCAGGCTGCTCAGCCCCCCCTTCCCATTACCCCCACACACAGCAGGACCAGTCCCTGGGACCTACCATCCCGGGGCTTATGTGAACACCCCGTGGTCATTTTTAACCTCAGATCTTTGGCGTTATTAATACCATCCATGTGGGTCTCTCTCCCCCTGTGGGATAACATCTGGGGGATATTCACCCCGGGCAGGGCGGCTGCAGCCCCCGCCCTCCCCACCGGGCGGGATGGGTCACATCTGAGCCCCGAGCTGCTTGATGTGGAGTCATTAGCATGCACAGACTTCCAGCCCAATTACTTGACAGATGAAATCAAGATCCATTGGCCTTATTGTTTGCATCTGGAGGGCTGCATCCGCACACACTCCTCCTGCCTCCTCCTCCTCCTCCTCCCCAGCCTTGCCTTCATCTGGATGTCGTTTGCCACAGCTTGCTGTATGGGAACGTAGCAAACACACCATCATAAAATTAGCCCTACACAACAGCAATTACCCACAGCACCTTCAGAGGGGAAAGGATGCACCATTTCCCACTCCTTCCTTCTCTGCACGCTGGTTTTTCTCCCACCAGCAGCTCTGGCAGGAGCAGGTTTGCTCTTGGAAGGCAAGGTTTGCTCTTCCCACCGAGCAGGGAGCAGAGCCCAGCCTGATCACACCACAACCTGGTTGCAGTTCCAGTTTTGCAGCCAAGCTGCTGCTGTTCCACTGATTGCACACAAAGGAACAATTATGCCTCGGTTCTCCCCGTTACCACGTTCAGCAGTGCTGAGCTTGCTTTTGGGGGCTGGGGTGGAGGGGGAGGAAGGTTGCATCAGAAGTATCTGAGGTGCTGAAGTCAGCAGGCAGGTGCTGGGGCTGACAGGGCCCCCAGCAGCAGCCCAAGCAGAAAGCTCCTAATCCTGGTGATTACAGCCCATGGGTGAGGGTGTGGAGATGGGGCTCACAGCCCGGGCAGCTGGTGCCACCACAGCCATGGGCTTGGCTCTGCCCCGGAGCCTCTCAGGAGCTGTTAATTAGGAGACTGGAGGTTAATTCTTGCCACGTGTCTCCCACGGAGGAGCTGATGTTTTGCTGGGGCCTTGCTAGGGGCTCTGCAGGATGGGAACGTGGGGTCTCTCCAGAGGAAGCCCCAAGCCCTAGGAGAGCAAGGATGGCCACTCTGCTGCAGGGACATTGTTCCTGCTTGGCATTGTCCCCAGGGCAGAGGTGCTGGTGTCCCCAGGGTGGCTCCCCCAGCACACAGGAGGGTGCCCAACCAGCCCCAGGGCCAGCACAGAGCCCCAGCAGGATGAGGGGCTGCCTTGGAGGCAAGCACTGAGCAACAGGAGGAATTTGGGTTTCTTTCTTCCCCTGTAACCCATCTGTCCTTAATTTCTTTGGGGGTTTCACTCCAAATTCCTCAGATTCTACAGCAAATGCTTTGCAGTCCTCGCTCAGCTCACCACAGTGGCTGCCCAGCCAGAGCACAGGGAAGAGAAAACCCAAACCCTCAAATCCACCAACAGACAACCCAGCTCCATCCAGCATCTCCAGCAGCAACACGGAGACAGAGGGAGCCTTTCCCAGGAGCTGTGCCAGCAGCAGGGGACAACAGATTTGGTGGCAGGAGACACAAAACTACACCCTGGCTGCAGCCCTCATCCATCCCTCACTGCATGACACACCCTGCACGTGGCCTTGGGATCCTGGGCTCTGGATCATTTTTGCTGACACCTGGACCAGGCTGTGCCCATCCCACCCTGGAGACACAGGCAAGGCCACTCTCCCTGAGCGTCCCTTCCTTTCCAGCAGCACCAGGAGGCAGATGCCTGCCTTGCCAGAGACCTGATGGGAGGTGTTCCCACTTTGCTCTTATCATTTGTAACTACAAATAACTTGTTTTGCCCTAATTTTGCAATTACAAGACATCACCTCTGGGCTACAAGCAAATGCCTGAGGCTGGGGAGCAAACCAGCACAGCACAGGCAGCCACTCTGCATGGAGCATGGCATGATGCACAGGGCAGTCACTGCTAATTACCTGTTAATTTTACAGGCTTCTTTACGGTTTGCAGTCATTTAGCCTTTCCCATGGGCTGGAGCCCTGCAGCCAGAGAGGTGAGCACCAGGATCCCTCAGCAGCAGCTCCCCAAGGAGAGCAGGGCCAGGCACCCCCAGTGCCAACCACAACCCCATCCCCAGGCTGGTGGGGACACCTCAGGAAGACACAGCCTGGCTGAGGCCAAGCTCAGGGTGGTCACAGTTTCCCCTTGGCTGGTCCCAACCTCCCCAGGGTCTGAAATATCTCCCCCCCTCCTGTCACATGAAGCAGAAATTCAGGCCCTGGACCACAGGGGGTAAAAGGATCCTGCTCCAGCAGCCACCAGCACAAGCCCACAAACTTCTCCAGTCTGGGCCCAGCTCTGGGGATTTAAGCAGAGCCCTGGCTTGATGCAGGCTGCCTGCAAGAGCCCCTCCCCAGAGCCCACATCCAAGCCAAGGGTTTGATCAGTATCAGGACACCGTGCTGGCCTCAAATGGAGTAGTTAAAGGAATACCTTGCATATTTTGGTGACTCCAGCACGTGAGCAGCTGTAATTGAAGACACGACCCGTCTCGCCCTGCAGCCTGTGCTGGCAGCCCCTCCTGCCTTCCCTGGGTTCCCTCTGCACTGAGGCAGAGGTGCTTGTCTCACCTCCACAGGGACCAATCCCTCAGGAACAAGAAACACTCTGGGTTTCTCTTTCTTTGCCCAACACAGGCACAGGTGCTGAGGAAGCCCAGCACACAGGGGCAGCTGCAGCAGCTCCCACAGGGTGTTTTGGCACCTCTGTGCCAGGATGTGCTGCCCAGGGCTCTGCACTGTGCCCAAGCACACAGGGATATACAACCACTGTGTATTTTCTTTCCCTTTCTCCCAAAAACATCACCTTTCCAGGCTAACCTGGAACAAGGCAGAAGGCAAAAAAATACTAACCCCAAGCAAAGGGCAGCCCAGTCCTGCCAGTGAGCACAGGAGCCCCAGCAGAGACCTGACTTTGTGAGGAACCTTCTAGCTCCAGACCACCAACCATCACTTTGGAGGGACCCCCCTTAGCAAAGAGCCCAAGGGTGTACAGAGGTTCCTTCCCATGGGAAATCCAGCAGGGATTTGCAGTCTCCCCTTCCTAAGCCTCTGGCCCCCCAGCTCATTACCATCCACATGGGTCCCACCAGGGATGGCCCCAACCTCAGTAACACAGTTTCCCTGCAAAGTCCTGCTTTGGAGGACTCATGGACCCACAGAAGAGGGTGCTCATTAGGAGGTGTGAGTGCAGGACCCCCATTGAGCAGCCCCCCAACAACCCACCCCCCAGACAGGGGCTGGGCACTGCAGCTCCCCCCACCACAGCCACCATTTCATCCCAGTGTTTGCCAGCATTTCTGGGATATCTGTTGCTCAGTCCTTTAAATACACAATAACATGCAAATGATGAGAACACAGCTCAAAGGCTGAAACTGAAGTCAGGTTTGGGATCTTTGCTGCATTTGGCTGAAGCACCACTCACCAACCAACAGAGGGTTTGCTCCTGCTGGCTCCAGCCATCTCCACCTGAAGGGTTTTGGGACTCCCTCTGAGCAGCTCCTTCCCCAATCCACAGCTTATTCCACCCCAAGGAGGGCCAGGAGTGGTTGCTCCCCCTCTTAAGCCCCACTCAGGCAATGCCTGAAGCAGGTGGAGCAGCTCAGCCCCCTCAGTGCCTCAGACCCAGCCCTGTGCTCCCCCTGCCACCCACCCACCCATAGCCTGTGCATGCAGGGTTGTCCCATGGCACCCCAGTTCCACAGGGTGCAGCAGTGGGACCCCACAGGCTGATCCCTGGTCCCAGCAAAGGTCCATGCACATCCTTGACCATTGCACCCAGCCCTGCAAAGTAACAGGACAAACAGGACTGAGCTCTCCATGCCCATCACCTGCTGCCTCTGGGCTGGGAGAGGACACCTCCCACCGTTGCTCAAACTGAGCTTGCTTTTTAGCAGGTCATTAATTACAGCAAAGCTGATACAGCCCAGCTGATGAACTGGTCACTGGGGGTCCTGAGAAGTGGGGAAGAGAAGAGAAGAGAGAAGAGAAGAGAAGAGAAGAGAAGAGAAGAGAAGAGAAGAGAAGAGAAGAGAAGAGAAGAGAAGAGAAGAGAAGAGAAGAGAAGAGAAGAGAAGAGAGTTTTGGCCATGCAGCAGAAGAGGGTGTCTCGCCACCTTGGAGGCCTCATGGCCAAGGCTGAGCCCACTGGTGACACCAGCAGAGCCCCTGGCTCCCACCCTGCAGTGCCACGGGGTGATGGGACAGCCCAGAGCAGCTGCACTGGGGCTGCTGGTCCCCACCTCACTTTGAGGAAGAGCTGGTGGCCAAGAAAGGTCAGATCCCCAGGTACTGGACAACTCAGGAGATCCAAAAGCTCCTAGAGCACCAGACCCCCAGTCCCCAGGTGCCTGTTCCCATCACTCCCAGCCCGTCCCTGCTGGTGTCCCCACATCCCACCCGGGGGGCCGTGCTGGGTGCAGCCATCCCCCTGCTGCCCCCGGGCTGAGAAGGGAGAGCAGAAAATCTCCAGTGCTGCACCTCGGGACCCACCAGTTACACGAGCTGTTTTAATTAAGTGCAATTTCAGCTCTGCTGCAGCATCAGGGGAGCTGGTGGGAAGCGCTGGGCTCCAGGACGTGCCCTGAGCTCCGTCCCAGCCGAGCTCGCCCCTCGCTTGTGCGCCCCGGGCTC
>NW_009951916.1:104840-111467 GCF_000747805.2 Chaetura pelagica | reverse complement strand
CTCCAGACCGCAGAGGGGAACCCAGCCAGGCTGTGCTGCAGAAAAAAGGCAGGCAGTTAAAATCACCCCCCAAAGAACGCGGCGCAGCCCTCAAGACACATGTCCCCAGCATCTTTTCCTCTTTAAATAGACTTATTCCCTCCCGGTGGTTTCCCACTCGTTATTTCCCGTCTCATCCTGATGGAGCTCAGCCCATCCCCCCCGGGCAGCCCCTCTCTGGGTGCAGCTCCCTGAGCTCAGGGGACCCCCGGAGGTCACCGAGCCCCTGGGGCAAGAGCCCACGGCCCCACAGCAAACGTGGGGTTGGCAGAAGTTCTTGGCAGCCCTCCCACAGCTTCCCCAGCCCTGGAATTAAAAGGATCAAGCCGCAGCAGCTCCATCCATCTAAATTAAAACGAGCTATATTTACTGTTCCTGCTAATTGAATTCTATTAACTCCAAGCCGGATGATAAGCAGAGCAGTCCCTTGCAGTTCCTGCTCTTAATGTGTTTAGTGCTCAGACAAACAGGCCAGCCCATCCTCCTGCTCAAAGCAGAGGAATTTGGTCCTGGGCTGTTGTCATCCTGCCCACTGTGCCCACCCAGGAGGGTGCCCAGCCTGCAGCACCCACCCAAAACCAGGGCAGCAAAGGGGTCCGAGCGCCCTGAAGGGGCAGGGCAGGGGTATGGATGGAGAAGGAGAACATGCTATCCCCCCTAATGCCATCAAGATGGGCTCGATTCAAAAAGCTCAGGCAGGAGGCTTCAATAAACCCAAAGGACCCTGCCAAGAGTCACACGTCCTCTATTGAAGTGCATAAAGACAGGACATGTAAGACATGAAGAAAGCACTGTCAGGGTAGGCCAGTGCCAACCAGCAAATATATAACAGTGGGAACATGAAATATTAATCACTGGTGCATAAAACAATAGGAAAAACCTGCCTTGTGAGGCAGCCATCAATCCTCACTCAGCAGGGAACATCAAGAGACACTAATACCATACAGGTTCTGCTTAAATATTTGCCTTCCCTAATGCTCACACGAGAAGCATTTGCTTTGAAGTTGAAAATAGACTGTAAATGTCTTTTGTGTGAGATGAAACGTGATAAGACATGAAACCAGGAGGCTAAACTGTAGTTAATCACGGTGGTTTTACAAGCAACAAATCATTATTGTAGACAGGAAAGTGTATTGCTTAAAAAGCATGAGCCACGAGGATGGCAGAGGGGAGAGCCCTGGCTGGGCAGGGCCCAGAAATGGTGGGGTTTGGGTTGTGGCCCACCAAGGTGGCCACGGGAGCAGCCCCGGTGCTGGATCGATGCTGGAACGTTCCAGAGCAGCTTTTCCTGGTGGGCCCTTTCCCCAGGCTCACAGGGAAGGTGTGATTTGGGGCTGGATCATCCAGCTCCACTCTGGGGCACAGGCAGGGCAGCAGCGTTGTGGGCACCCCCATTTGGGGGGCTGGCACAGGCTCTGGCTGCACCCATGGCATGGGAGGGTGGGTGATTTTCCCACCCTGGGCAGACTCTGGGATACCCAGGAAGGGAAAGACACCCCTGAAAAGTCGGGATACACTTGGGCTGAGGATGGAGCCCACAGTGGACACAGCTCTTTGGGCACGGGAAGGGCAGCACTGGCATCAGCCCCTGCCACAGTCCCTCTTGAGCTCAGGAGCGTGTGGCACCCATGGGATGTACCCATGGGATGTACCCATGGGATGCACCCATGGGATGCACCCACAGCCAGCCCAGGCTGGGAATCTCCTACATCAAAAGTGAAGATCATGGTTGGAAGTGAATGTGCACTTGGGAGCGTGAGATAAGACCCCAAAGCAAACGTCTGAGTGGGACTGATTAACAATTAAGCCCTCACTAATTGCATTAAAGGGTTGGATCTCAACAGCCAGGAAGACACACACACACAAAAAAAGGAAGGATTTGAATTTTCCCTGGGCAAAGCATTTTTCCTGCACGTTCAGACTCGCTCTGAGTGTCTCCAGTCATTATCTCCCTAATTTACACACACCACGAACTGGAAACTAATTTCCCCACCTTGTGGCTCTGGGAGGTTCAGCTCAATGAAATAAAGCTCAGAAATCAGGTCAGCAGTTGCCCCCTGCCAGGGAAGCAGCCCCTCGGGGTGGGAATAGGGGAATATTCCCACTCAGAATAGAGAGAGATGAAGTCATTATGGGTGAGTGAAGTGGAATCATTTCATGTTCTCCAGCTCTTGCTGGATGTGCTGAGGGACAGGTGAGCTCCCAGGGTGGAGCAGGTGAGCTGGGCCATGGGGAGGGACCTCCTTGCCTGGGGAAGCTGGGGGGGGGGGGGGTTGCATTATTTTTTAGATTACCATCCATTTATTTTCTGTAATCAACACAAAATCAGCCCTGGCCCTTCCTGCATTTTCACAGCCCTCCCCCAAGCAATTCCTATGATTCCTTTTGAGCACAGTGATGCTCCAGACCCTGTCACTGGGATGGGACCCTGGCAAGAATCAGAGGGGTTTCTGAAGCCACAAGCACCAGCTCACCTGTGCCAGGCCCTGCCCCCTCCCCAAGGGGTACCCCAATGTGAAAAACCCCATCAGTTGTTTTTCTGGGGGTCTTGGTGCATATTTACAGCCCCTCCTGCCCTCAGCATCCCACCCTGCCCGTGGAGCTGCCAGCAGGGGAGCCCACAGGCTCAGCTGGAGGGGGAAAACCTGTTGATCAAGGGATAAAATGAAACAAAACAACACAAACAGAAAAAGAAGGATCCATCCCTGCGAGGCCGGGCAGCCCACCTGAGATACACATGGGAATTCCAGGTAGGAGCAGCCGGGTGCTCCCTCCTCCCACAGGCTCCAGGGAATACCAGTAATTAGAGCTTCCCAGTGCCTTCTTTTTCCCTGCCTGAAGTCGTTTCTGTGGGGCTTGTCTTTATGAGGAGAACGAATCAACATCTCGCCGGGTCTGGCTGCTCTGCCGCCAGCCCAGGAGGGTCAAAGAGGCAGCTCCTCCCGGTGGCAGGCAAATCAAAAGGAGAAGACACGAGAGGAGAGGTCAGCTGGAGGCTACGGCCGAGGAAATGAATGGTTTTTTAAATAGCCAAGGAAGTTTGCCTGGGCCTGGCGATGTAATTTGATTTCTGGCATGAAACCCACCCGGCTGATCTGGGGCCGCTCCTGCCCGACCGAGCAAAATCCTCTTCTTGGGGCAGAACTGTCGTTAGTGGGATAAGGGGTCACATCCTGCACCCTCAGCACCAGGCATTGCCAACACCCCTGGCCAAACCCCCCTGGAATTGCTGCTTCTGGGCAGATTTCCAGGGAAAACTTCCCATCCCTATTTAAACTATCCAGATTATTTTATTATTTTGGGTTGTTGTGGGTTTTTTTTTGCTCCAGGTGATTTTCCTTATTAAAGAGGCATAAAAAGGGGAGGCACCACCTTGTCCACCCCAGAGCCCATCCTTCCCCTCCCTGCAGGGCCTGGGGAAGGGTTAGGAAAAGCACTTGCACCCTCCCGTGCCCGCATCCGTGAACTGCAGGGAACAGCGTGGGAGCCCGTGGCTCCCCACGAGCGGCAGAGATCATCGCCCCAGCATTCCCGGGAGGTTTCCTTCCACTGCAGCATCTCTGTAGAACTTCCCCCCCCAAAAAAAAAAAAAAAAAAAACCCACCCTCATTCCTAGGGGCAACGCGGTGGGAGGTGCCCCAGAGGTGGGTGCTCCCTGCTGGGGAGCAAAGGGGCAGTTTGTGCAGCCAAACCAGGGGCAAAGCAGCCGATCTGGGGATTAACGGGTTGAAAAGGAGCTTGAACCGTCAGGCTGGGACCTGATTAATAATTAGAGGCAGAGGTTGTCCCGTTCCCGGGGACAGAGGGGCAGGAGCCAGAGGCAGGGCAGGAGGGGACCTGGCTCCTGGCTCCAAGCAGACTTTAACCCCTCGCAGAAGGAAACTGGAGTTGGGCAAAGCCCAGCTCAAGTCTCCAGCCTCCATGATCCCAGTATCCAATGCTAAGGGTTGAGGAGACCTCTGGGAGACAGGGAAGGGCTGTAGGTACCAAACTTGCAGACTCTGTACAGGGGAACTATTGTGAGACACTGCTGAAACTCACCCCCCCCTCTGCCCAGAAAATCCTGACAGCCCAGAAAGTACCAAGAACATGCTATGGTACAAGCTAAAATTAGCTTAAGTTGGGAAAAAATTCCTTTCAGTCCAGTTCACAACCATCCCAAAGGAAAGCTTTGACCCTGGGAATGGCCAAAGGCCTCCAGTGCATCAGCATCCCCCTTTCACACAGCAAAGCCTGGGGTAATGGTAACAAAACCAGGATAAAAATCACACACATTGACCACACTGGATCTGAGACAGGGGGTGTCCACACCTCAGGTCATCAGGTCTGCAGCTGGAGGCAGGGACTCCAGGTGAAAGCTGCTCTCAGCTTCTGGCCAGGGCTTTGTGTCTGTGTTTGCACCCACATTTGTGCCCACCTTGCACACATCCCACCCCAGGCAGCCTCCCCACCCCTGCACCCAGCACTGGGCAGACCCAGCAGAGAAGGAACCCCAGGGCAGATGCACTGGGGTGCCACCAACAGTGCTTTTAAAAACAGAGGTGATTTCTCCAACACAGTGAATCAGTGCTTTATTTGCAGTATTGGAAGAGGTCCAGGACCAGCAGTGAGCACCAGGTAACAAGCTGGCACGTTGCTCTTTTCATCAGTGCTCTCCTAATGGTGGGATTGATGGAAAATAAATTGATTTCAAAGAGGATTTGGTTTGGAGGACAAGGAGGGAAAGGCCACTAATCAGGTGCTGCATTGAGGAGAAATCAGTGTCCCAGCCCTTGAGTGCAGAGGGAATGAAAATGTGATTCCTAAAGCCTGAGTTGTGCCAAGTGCAGCCCCTGAGCCCGACGTTGGCCTCCCCTGCCCCAGCAAGGAGGAGCCACCAGTGCCTCTGGAGTCAACAGCACAGTGGTAAATGTGGTGTAAGGCCAAGTCAGAATCGAGCCCAGAGGACATGGGAAACCTAGAACTGTCTCTACTGTGTGCAAAATGGGCAGAGGGGTAAAACACCTGGATGCTCTCCAGCGGGATCATAAAAACATCTTTGCCCTAGCATCCTGGAAGGGTTTATATAGGGCAATTCATACCATGATCCCCACCCAGAATAGCACCAGAGATTAACCCAGGCTCTGACCTCAGCTAATCCAGCCTTACTCCTTGGAAATGCCAGCAGATCCACTCTGGATTGCATCAGTGCCACGGCAGAATCCGCCCCTCCCGGCTGCGATCTGGACAGTGTCCCGGCTCAGCTGGTTCCACAGCCAAACCCCCCAGCAGCTGAGCAAGGCAGGAGGCTGGGCTGGAGCCCCAGGGACCCTGCAGGAGCTGCTGCTGGCAGAGGGGAGGGTGCCAGGATGGCTGGGGACGGGTGAGGGTGGGTAAGAGGAGGAGCTGCAGCCTTTGCACCACCCCTGTGAAACACACACAGGGTCACAACCCACAGAGCTGCAGCCACCCCAGTCCCCTTCCCTCCCCCCGGCTCCTCCTGGCACCCTGCACTGGAGCAGCTCCAAGAGGGAACTGGCTGGGGAAATCAGGAGCCTCTTGGGGGTTTCTCTGGCTCCTGGTGCCCCCATGACCAGACACTCCAAGGTGTGAAGGCAGGATCAGCCCATCAGCAGCGTGTTGAGGGGAGCAGCTCGCTTACTTCTCCTTCAGGTCCTTCTCTTCTTTGCCTAAAAGAGGGGGAGGCAAAAGCAGAGCTCATGTTTCTGGTTCCAGAACCACCAGCCCCTTTTATTATTTTTTTATTATTATTTGTATTTATTTTGCTACCACCACCACCACCTCACAACCACTGCAGCCTGCCAAGCAGGACAAGAAGACATGGCCAGGGTGCTGCCCTGACCTTGGCCTCCTGAAGCCTTGTTCTGACCTGGGGGAAGCAAATGGCACAAGAAGCCCCTGCCTTTCCCCACTGACCCCCTGGGAGAAGAGACCAACCTCCTCTTGCTTCAAACTCCTCTCAGGCAGTTGCAGAGACCGAGTTGTTCCCTCAGCCTCCTTTGCTCCAGGCTGAACACCCCAAGTTCCCTCAGCTGCTCCTTGGGAGACTTCTGCTCCAGACCCTTCCCCAGCTTCTCTGGATGTGCTCCAGCCCCTCAATGTCCTTCTGGCAGTGAAGAGCCCAGAACTGACTGCAGGATTTAAGGTGCCCCCTCCCCAGTGCCCAGCACTGGGGGACGGTCCCTGCTGGCCACACTAGTGCTGACACAAGCCAGGATGCTGGTGGCCTTCTCGGCCACCTGGGCACACTGCTGGTTCACTGTGGAAGGTCTGGGAGTCCCTGCCAAGCTGAGCAGGCTGACACGTGTGAGATGTGCTGAGGACGTGAGCAGCTCCTCGGCTTATCTGAAGGGCCAGCACCTCCCTGCTGAGGGCAGAGCACCCAGCCCGGGCTATCAGCAGCTGCCCCAAAAATCACTGCACGGGCTGAGAGCAGCTGCCAAGCTGCAGCCTTTACCTTTCGGGACAAACTTCAGCGAGCTGCTGAATATTCAGAAGCGGGACTGCCCCCTCCTGGGCCCATCGTTGAGGAACTCGTGGCCCAGCCCGTTGCCACACTTGCCACAAGACACCTAGAAATGCAACGGG
>NW_009951916.1:100562-103548 GCF_000747805.2 Chaetura pelagica | reverse complement strand
GATGCTCCGGCACCGGCAGCGCTGAGATCCAAACCGACACAGGGAACAAGACGGACCCTCCGGCACCGCCTCCGACACCGACTCTCCTCTCTCGGCACCGGCATCCTTGGGTCAGGACCGGCCGGGCTCCCCCAGCACCACCACCAGTTCTGTTCCTTGGTGTCCGGTCCTCCCTGAGCCTCCCGTCATCCTCCTCCCCCCCTCGGTTTTCCCCCGGAACCCGAGGCACCACAGGGATCTCTCAACCTCCTCCTCCAGCACCAGGACCGACCCTTCCCCGGTTCACTGGGACCTCCCAGGTACCGGTGCTGCGGGAGCGGGGGACCCTCGGGGAGGGGACGGGGGATGGAGCTTGGGCAGCTCTTGGGACAAGCCGGGGGCTCCCGCACCGCACCCACGCCAGGGTCTCAGCAGCGCGGACCACCCTTCCCGCATCCCCCGGAGCCAGGGGCGATGCGGGGGCTGAGCCCGGTCCCCTCTGGGCTCCTGCGGGAGGTGGCAGCGGCCCGGCATGCGGCAAGGTGCGGGCTCTGAAGGTGAACTGCAGGCAGCAGCTCCTTGGCAGGCTCCGGGAGGCGATGAGCTGCATGCGGCTTCCTTTGCCTCCCCTCCCTCCCCCCCAAAAAAAAAATAATAGAAGGCACCACAAGTCTCTTCTTCCCTAGTTTCATCTGAGCATCCTTGGCTGGGTCCTCATCCAGCGGGATGTGGCAGAAATTGCACCTTCCTTGGTGCAAGAGCAAAAATACCAGAGCCCCTTCAAGATTGAAGCTGCAAACTGTCCCAAGGAGCCAGCCCTGCTGCCAGAGCCCCGCAGCCTGCAGCGACGTGTCCCTGGACCCATCCCATTAGGGATCCCTGTTTCCTAACGCCAAGAGACGTGTCCACCAGCCCGGCCCTCACCCCGGGGCTGTGCCCAGCGTGGAAACCCCCGCGCGGGGCCAGCGGTGCTCCTGCCCGCTGGATGCTGCCGCTTTCAATTAGGGCAGGCTTTCATCTCGGGCGGGCTGAGCTCCCTGCTCCCTCCCCGGGGATTGATGATTTGTGGCAGGCGGCTGGGCAGGGAGGGGACAGGCTCTGGCTGCAGCACCGCGGGCTGGTGGGACGCTAAGGATGGGCGGTGTCACCGCCCGGAGAACAGGTGATGTGCTGCTGGTTTGAAAGCACCTCCTTTGTGATCCACAAAGATCAGAGGAGCAGGGTGTCTGGAAAGGCGCCAGGTAGACTCCAAGGCCGTGTATACTGTCAGGGCGCAGATTTTCAGGCAGTGGAAGGAGCCACAGCACCCGTCCGGACCCGGACCCACGGCAGCCGTCAGGACCCTGTGTCTTGGCAGCACTGCCCACCTGGACATCTGCTGCTAACCAGGGTGCAGGCAGTGACACGATCGCTGCGTTAACAAACCGGCTGGGTCCTTCCCCTGCCCTGTGTCCTGCTGACACCAGGGCTGGGAGCTCTCCTGGGAGCTGCCAGGGCCCCATCATGAAGGCTGCAAAGGTATCAGGAAGATGAGCAGAGGAAGGGGAAAGCTCAGACAGGAGGGCAAAGCAAAAGCCATAGCAGTGGAAAAGTTGATCTCAAGTCTGGGGCAGCACAGGGGGGCGGGGGGACTTTGGAACTGGGGGACCAAACCAGGTGCTGGAGCTGGGTGCTGAGGTTGGCTGGTTCCGACCATCCCGGCAGGCACAGCCACCCAGAGCAGTTCGTTCCAGTATCTCCCAGTAAGCCCCCTGAGAAGGAGCGCTGTGCTGTGGAGGCGGGAGCAGCAGAGGGAGCTGCCCTGCCCATCCCCACAGCTCTGCCTGGAGGTTGCAGCAGGACGTTATTCCAAGCCCCACACTCCCAAATCATGGGATGATGCTGAGAGCTTTCCAGTTACAGCACAAATAACCACAGCAGTTTGGTTTCTGTACTGGTGTATTGTGGAGATAATTAGGGAAGGGATTTCCAGCTCGTTTGGCTGGGCAATGAAAGCCTCCTCTGTGCCCAGGCAGAGCTGTGCCTCCTCCCTGCCAGCAGGGCCAGCCCTTCGCCACCTCTAATTAACCGGAGAGGATCTGGGAATTAATTTTTCAATTAACTTTCCCTGATTTCCCAACAAAAGCAAACGCCAGTTGGGCAGCGCCACCTGGGAACGAGGGCTCAGGGCACTGATGGGGCAGACCCTGGTGTGTGGAGACTTTGTCTTGTCTCTGTGTCATGTCAAGTCCAAGTTTGAACCAGAGCAAGGAGCAGAAATTTGGAATCTAGGTTGAGCGAAGAAGCTTTTTGATTTTTATGGCTTTGGTGTTTTCCAGAGCAGCGAGGGGGATCAGCAGTTGTTGGGACCTTGTGTCCCACCCCAGCTGGGGCACTGGCAGCTTTTGAGGCTCTGCAAAGATGTGGCCTTCCTGGGCCAGGTGTCCCAAGCACGACATCTGAAGCTGCTATCATCTCCATCCCTCTCCATCCAGCCATCCATCCCCCAACCATGCCCACCCAGCTTGCCCCTGGCATTGAATGAAAATACTTACAAGGACCTTCATATCCCATTGATCCCATAAAGAGCAAAGAGAAGCCCCCTGCCCTCCACGTGCCCATGGCCACAGGCTGGGGACACGCGTGGGGCTGGAAGGTGGGTTAGCACCAGCACCAAGGAGGCTCCAGGGACTCCTCTGTGCTCTCTGAAGCCTGAACCAGCAGCAAAACCTTCACTGGGGCTGCTCCGTGGGGACACTTCATCTCAGGGGGGGTGGTGGTCCAGCCGTGGCACCCAGCAGGGCCCACCCTCGTGCTCCCCACCCTCCCAGCCACCCACACTCCCAGAGGTGCCTGCGTTTCAGCAGCGTCTCTGTAGCCCCCGCTGTACTTGTCCCTGACAGATGAAAACTCCCATACAAACCCGGGCTATTATTATCTCTGTCTTCCACTGTGCTAATGGTCTCTCAGGAAACAGTCATCGTCTTCTTCTTCTTTTTTTTTTTCTTTTTTTTTAGCTTTTAAAACC
>NW_009951916.1:95987-99773 GCF_000747805.2 Chaetura pelagica | reverse complement strand
CGCCCCGGCTCCCCTGGGCCGGTGTCCCCGCTCCTGCTGCAGGGATGCTGCACGGGGAAGGGAGCAGAGGCAGCCCCGTGGTTTCGGGAGGGATCACAGCGGCTTTTTGGGACAGGGTGACACTTGGACGTGGCTGGGGACAGCCTTAGGGCTACGGAAACTTTACGTGTTAGGAAAACTTTTGTGCCCCTCCAGTAAAACCAGGGAGCACCCAGCCCCTCCTTCCAGAGCATCCCCCTGCTGAGCTGCGGCCACAGCTCGGGCTTCTTGTCCGAGTCATGCGCTGCATTAAGCAAGGGCCAAACCACAGTGATCGAGTGGAAACATTCAGCGGAGTCAGAGCATCCTGCCCGCTGGAATCACACCCTTCCTCCTCCCAGCCCTGCACCGGGACCAACCTCATGTCCTGGTGCAGGAAAATCCCCCTGGTTTCCCTGCAGACCCGGCTCTTGGCTCTGGGTTCTTGGAGGCCCCGCTGCTAATTGCCTGGCTGAGGTTTATCCTCGTTATAGGGGCAGGTTCCCACACACCATCACTGAGCTCATCTCCCTGCAGTGCCTTCTCCATCCCATCGCAGCCAGGAAGGACCGGGAAAGCCACGAGCCTCCCGTCACTGCCAGCACCGTGGCCCCAACAGCAGAGCGGTGACAGGGTCCTTGGGGACACACACCCCGCTGGTGGCAGCGCCGATGGGGAAGGCAGGACCAGGGCAGGGACAGGCTGTGCCTCGAGCTGGCCTGGGGCTGAGCTGCCTCCCCCGATTCCCTCGGCAGCCCCGCCGGCGATGCGAGCGATGGCAGACCAGGCTGCCGCCGCGCTGGACTCCTCTCCGGCCCCGACCCCGTCCCCAGGCTCCCCCCGGCGCGGGGACACCGATGGGTTCACGCCGCTCCCCACCGACCCCAAGGAGGACAACGGCACCCGGGATGGCTGCGGGCTCGTTCCCACCGGGGACAGGGACACGAAACGTGCCCCCTCTCCCCAGCCCGGGGGGACGATGCTCCTGGCTGATCTCCCACGGGCTCCCCAGCCCCGGTTCAGCCCGGCCAAGTCCCGCACAGCCCCGTCCTCCCCGAGCGTCTCCCCCTCGGAGAGCCGGGCTGCCCTGCTGCGGCTGCGGGAGGCCAGGCTGGAGGACACCAAGAGGCGGCTGTCGGAGGCCGGGCGGGAGCCGCTCAGCCGGCTCAGCCGGCTCATGGCCGAGGAGAGCAGCCCTGCGCCCCGGGGGAAGGCGGGTGCCGGGGGGCCGGAGGAGGGGGGCAGCCCCGGGGCTGGGGGACGCCGGGTGAGGGACTGGAGCCCTTGGGAGCCCACCCTGAACTGCCGCTATGAGATCTGCTCCTACGGGGACATGATCCAGGTGGTGGAGGTGGCTCAGCCGGACGCAGAACCGCGGCTGCCCGCCCCCGAGGAGCCGCCGGCGGCACAACCGGGGGCCGCGGTGCCGGGCAGGGCTCTGGTTTCCATCGCCCTCCTGGCCTACGGCTACTTCATCCTGCCACTGCCCCCCTACGCCGCGGGGCTCTGCCTGGGGCTCATCTGCGGGCTGCTGCTGGGCTTCCTCGCCATCCTCCTCCTCATGCCAAAGCTTCCGTCGGTGGCACAGGGACCACGGGGCCACCCGCGCCCCAAGCTGATCCTGGGGGAGCCGCAGGAAACCCATCACCTCCAGGTAGGAGAGGTGTGGTCCAGGATGGGGTGCTGGGTGGAGGGGAGCCCGGGGCTGGGGGTGCAGCCCCGAGGGGGTGCCAAGCCCAGGCGGGAGCCGGTTGCGCACAGCGGGAAGCAGCCGGCGCCCTCTGCCCCTACCCAGGGCTGGATGAACCAGCTGCACAGCTACGACCCTGAGCTTTTCCACCCCTCGCTGACGCACTCGGTGCTCGCCACGCTGGATGGGGCCACCCTCAAGCTCTCCTACCCCAAGAGCAACATCCCACGCCGAGCCACATTCGAGGAGGAAATCCTGGACGCCGTCTTCGTCAGCCACCGCTGCTACGACCTGACTGATGCCAAAGTGAGCCTGGCAGTGCCAAGGACCTTCCTGCAGGAGCAGGGGACTCTCCCCGTGTGGGAACCCCTGGCACCCCGGCCTCATTGCCACTCCTGGTGTTGCAGGTCTTGCTCTGCCCCCCCAGCCTGGCCCGGAAGAGGACGTGGAACAAGAAATACCCCATCTGCATCCTCCTCCCCGACCCAGCAGAGGTGGAGTGCAGGAGCAGTGAGGAGCACAACCCGGAGCTGCAGAGGGATGAAGGGATGAAGAAGGGGCCAGTGCCAGGGCAGGATGTCCCAGGGGATTCCAGGGAGAGGTGTTTGTACCTGTTTGGGCGGACAGGGAGGGAGAAGGAGGAGTGGTACCAGCACCTCGTGCGAGCGGGACCAGGGACACCCAGCAGCACCCATGGTGAAGGCAGGGCAGGTGAGATGTGGCCACCGTGGCCTCTGCTCTGTGCTGGGACTGATGTAGGTGGGAGCCACACGTGTGCTGGGAGGACAAGGCCTGGGGGGGCAGCAGGGGGGGATGCAGAAGCACAGAGCATTGGCAGCAGCAGGGAGAGCCTGGAGGATGCCCCTCACCACCAGCATAGCGTCCCCCTCAGCCACCCCATAGGGTGGGTGGCTTGTCACTGGCAACGTGGATGGGCAGCGTGTCACCTGTCATGCCATCATGAACCACTCGTGTCCCTGTGTCCCCAGGCACGGGACTGGCTCCACAGAGCAGCGGCAGCAGCAGCGGAGGGAGCGCCGAGGACATCCCCTCTGCCATCCCACCCAAGGACCTGGCAGGAAGTGTCCAACAGATTTTCCTGGATTACAGCACCTACATGGCCCGATTCGTGCCAGCGCAGGCAGGGGGCAGCCCGGACCACAGCCCCTCTCATGGAGTGAGGAGCAGCCCCACACCCACCAAGGTGAGTGGGACAAATCCGGCACCAGGAGCAGGACACAACCCTACGTGCTGCCTCTTCCAGCCCCCTGGTTCCTCTCGTCTCTCCTGTGGTTTGAGCAGCCAAGCCGTGGTGCAGGGGAGCAGGTCCCACCTTGCTCCAGGGGCTCGTGGCTTCTTTCCCTCCGCAGCTCGGCGAGGAGCAGGCCGGGCACGGGGAGACATCCATGGCCTGGATGAACGCCCTGGTGGGACGCATCTTCTGGGACTTCCTCCGGGAACAGTACTGGGCAGAGCAGGTGTCCAGCAAGATCCAGAAGAAGTTGAGCAAGATCAAGGTGAGAGGCAGGAGTGTCAAAGCACTGGCGGGAGCTCGATGCCGAGGCAGGTGCCAGGCTGTGGTGACCATCCCTATGTGGTTTCCCTCCATCAGCTCCCATATTTCATGAATGAGCTGGCACTGACAGAGCTGGACATGGGCACATCCATCCCCTCAGTCCTCAGTGCCTCCAACCCCACTATGGATGACCGAGGTAAGAGCCCCAGAGGGTGGCTCCACAGCTGCAGTTACGGAGGTGCCAGGCAGGGAGGTTTCAGCAGGGAGGTTTCAGCAAGCACAGCAGCAGTCCTCAGCCCCCGTGGTGCTGACAGGGGCTCACTCCATCCCTCTCCCTGGCAGGGCTCTGGGTGGACATGGAGGTCACCTACAGTGGCTCATTGCAGATGACACTGGAGACAAAGATGAACCTCTGCAAGCTGGGGAAGGAGAGTGCTGCAGAGGAGAGCGGCCAGGCAGAGGCAGGCGGAGAGGGGTAAGGGGACTGCTCAGCTGGGGTTCATCCTCCTCCTCCTCTGGTCTGAGTGAGGTGAGTGGGTGCTGGCTCTGGGGCACCCCCTGA
>NW_009951916.1:85135-95187 GCF_000747805.2 Chaetura pelagica | reverse complement strand
CCCACAGGAGCCCCCGGGGAGCGGGGCCCACCACCCGGCACCGAGGGGTAAGGGGCTGTGTGGGGTTGTGGCAGCCCTTCCCAGGGGACTCCTGTCCCTGGGGGTGCTGTGGCAGAGGCTGGGGGATGCTGAATCCAGGTGTGTCCCCTCAATTTAGCCACATCAGCGGCAACAGCACGAGCCGGAAGATCCTGCGCTTTGTGGACAAGATTGCCAAGTCCAAGTATTTCCAGAAGGCCACTGAAAACGAGTTCATCAAGAAGAAGATCGAGGAGGTTTCCAACACGCCGCTGCTGCTGACGGTGGAGGTGCAGGAGCTGGCAGGCACCTTGGCTGTGAATATCCCACCACCACCCACGGACCGTGTCTGGTACCAGTTCTTCTTCCTCCATGTGGACACACACACCCTCTTTCCAGCTCCCCTTGCTCCCTGTGGCTTGGCCAAGGAGCCAGCTCTGGGGCTTTCAGTTCATCTGAGGTGCCAGCAAGCCAGGGCTGTCCTCCCAGGCAGGATCTGGGGACCCAGAGCTCTCGCTGCACCCTGGCCACCTCCTCTCAGAAGGCAGGTCCCCAAAACCCAGCAGTGGGGCCACTTGGGCTGTACCAGCTGTTTGGGATGTGATGCTTCCTGCCTCTTTCCCCTCACAGGTACAGCTTCCGAGTCCCGCCCCAGCTGGAGCTGAAGGTGCGGCCGAAGCTGGGCGAGCGGGAGGTCACGTTCCTCCACGTCACCGAGTGGATCGAGAAGAAGCTGCAGCACGAATTCCAGGTGCCTGTCCCACTGAAGCACCCAGCACACCCTGCTGAAGTGGGGGCGTTGCTGAGATCAGGGATAACCTGACCTCTGTTTGGGCCAGAGTTGTCTCTATGAAAAGCCAACATCCGATCTGGTCTGTCCAGCTTTGGACAGTCAAGAAACACAACTTCACTGACCAGCTCCAAGGGCTGGTGCTCTGAGCACTCAAGAGCTTGAGGAAAAGCAGTTTCCTCCCAGCCCTGCCCCAAGCAGGGGGATGAGGAGTGTCTGAAAGTCCCAGGCAAACACCTCCCAAGTGGCTGAAGACAGTGAAGTCTCTGATCTGAGCTCCTGCCAAGGCCACTTCCAGGCAGAGGTGTCACCAGGCAGGTAGTGGCCTCCAGAACCACTTACTTGTTATTCTGGTTTCTTCTTTTCAGAAAATCTTGGTGATGCCAAACATGGATGATCTCATCGTTCCCATCATGAGCTCAGGCCTGGATCCTCAGACTCCTGCTGGAGGAATTCCCAGGGACCTACCAGCCAAGGGAGAGAAGAGGCTTTGAAGCACAGCCCCACACAGGGCATGGGGACCTCACTGGGACACGGGACCAGCCAGGGCCTGGCCACTAAATGCATCCAGGGCTGTGCCATGAGGTCTGAGCTTCTTGGTTCATCTCATCCTCATCAGTTCTGTAGGTGAGCCTCCTCCCTGAACACTGCAAGCACACGTTGACAGCAGAACCAGGCCCCAGGGCAAGGGGTTTGCTGGAGACCCAAGAACTTCATGCAGCTCCTACCAAGTTCCCAGGACTGCTGGTCAGGGGGCAGCTCAGGAGCAGCGGTGGGCTGGGCTTTCCACTGTCTGGTTCCCAAAGAGGGTGCAGGACACCCAGACCAGCTCTGCACTGAAGAAGCTGAGATCACTGCTCCAGGACATCCCAGCTCCAAGACACATCACACACTCCCTGCAGGCAGCTGGACTGCAAGGAAAGCAGGGGTGGGAAATGAGTCCAAGGTCTGAATAAACCCATCACTGGCCAGTCTGACCCAGCACCATCTCATTGTGCACAAGTTCCCACATCCGCTGAGGATGCTGCTGGGATCAGGGGGCTTTGTGCAGAGGGAAATCCAGGGATCATCCCTTCAGCCCAGCAAAAGGAGTGTCTGTGTGGGTGTGTGTGAGAGCTGGAGAGGGGAGAGATGGTCAGTGGGATGGGGCAGGGCACAGGGAGGCTCTGTATTGCTAGTGGAAACTGAGGCAGAAGTGCCAGTACCTGCTCTGCTGTCCTCCAGGAGAGGACAGGGGAATCTTCACCATGGTTTGGGTGAATGCAGGCAGAGGGAAAAAATTTCCTGGGCAAAGGAAAGGGGTGAGCCAGAGGACAGAGCACCTGGCTGTCACAGTTAGTCCCTGTCCATATGGGCCAGTCTCAAGCCCTACTTATCCCATCCCCATCTGCTGAGGGGCCTCCAGGACACGCTGGTGCCACAGGCGAGGCCCCCCCACAGGAGGAAGCCAGGCAGCAGGCACAGCTTGAAGGCTTTTATTGAAGGTGCCCAGGTAGGAACCCTTGCATATCAGCCCTTACAGCTCTTCCTGCACTCCTGGCTTCTCTTTCACCAAGTGTTTCTTCTGGGGGCCCTAGAACAGAGTAGAGAGGAGAGTGTTAGTGGCAGACAGACCTGGGTGGACATGGAGGCTGCCTCTGTGCTTTCTGCCATGCCAGACTGCTCCTGGTCTCTGTGCCACTATTCCCCAGCCACCCCAGGACCTGCTCCTGCAGGAATCAGGAGTGGGATGTCATGGCCCTTGCACAAAGGGTTTGTGTCTCCAGACAGCAAAAAACCAGCCAGAAAGTGGCAAGGAGTGACCTGCTGGGAGCCAGGCAGGCTGGGCAGCAGTCAGGGCATGTGGAGAGGAGCAAAGACAACATCTGCAGCCTGGTGGGTCCACCTCCTGTCACTAAGATCCACATCACAGCTACTCAGGACTTGCAGCAACAGCAGAAGACAGAACAAGCTCCTAACACTGACATAAAGGAAAACAGCTTAACCTCTAAAGAGCTCTGCAAAGGCCAATCCCCCTGCCCGGGCTAAGGAGGCTTAGCCACTTTCAGATGGGATTTCCAGCTGACAGGCCAGATCCAGACACAGCTCATGTCTGAGTGGTATCCAGGCAGTTGTTTCTTTCATTTCTGCTAGCTGAAGGCCTGGCTTTCTTAACACTTCCTCAGTTTCACATTCAGGCTGACTCACCAGCCTGCTGTCAGTTGCAAACCTATTGAAGAAACTCTGCTTGGTTTGGGTTTACTTGATTTTATATTTTTCCCCTCCTGGGTTTAAGACAAACCTGCAGCTTGGCCTTTTTGAAGGCTTCCTGACAAAAGGATTGCAACTTTGTGTCTGAATTTGACCCAACCTTTTCCTCTTAAGAACATTAAAGTTATAAATCACTCCAAACAAATCAAAGAAGAGCACAACTATGACTGAAAAGGACCATATGTCCAAGGCAGCGCCTGCCAAGTTAACTGCTTGTTTAGAACATCCCATGGTGAGTGGAAACTGCTTGGCCATATGGGATATTATTTGCTAGCTGGATTGTCTTGGATCGCTCACAGAACCATCATGTCCCTCCCTAGCACAGTATCTGCTGTGTGAACTGAATTCATGCCTGGCTTTTAGGCAAGAGGGTCCCAATCACTCACTCGGCTGCTGTTGTATCAAGAAGCAGATGCTTGTTTGGAGTCAGGCAGTTGCTTCAGCCCCTACTGCAAGTGTGGCCCAGGAGCTGGAAATAACTCACCATGAAGGCCCTCTTCTCCTGAGCTGTCTGGAAGCGGCCGTGGCCAAACTTGGAAGTGGTGTCAATGAATTTGAGCTCAATGACTTCCTGAGACCGGCGACTTGTGTGCACCAGGAGGGACTGGAAAAGAGGAGTCACAGTGCACCAGGCTCTGAAATCAGCCTGCTCTTCACCTGGCCTTTTCTGTCCCCTCACTCTGTTTGTGGCCATGGTTTCCATTTCCAGGCCCCCATGACAGCCCTTCAAGGCCTGCAGCTTCTGTCTCCAGACAGACTGCACCCACTACCACCCATCCAGCTGCAAACATCCCACTGAGCACGACACCCCTGTGTCACACACCCTCTGCAACACAGCACCAAGGACCCAACCAGTTTCCCTGCCCCAGCAGCTGGAGGCAGTGGTGTTCTCCAGGTGGAGAATCTCCCTCTGGAGAGCTACAGCCCGTCCCTCACCTTGCGCAGGGTGAGCACACGCTTCTTGGTGCCCATCACACAGCCCTTCAGCATGAGGAAGTCGTTGTTGACCTCCCCATAGTGAGGAAAGCCACCCTGTGGGGAGAGGCAGAGAGAGGGTTGGCAGGCAGGGGAGCTGGGTGGGAGCAGATGTGACCACAGGTGCCATTTTCCAGGGAAGAAGGCAGGTCCTGAACATCCTGCCAGCTAACAACATTCAGCACCCCTCAGGTGGCCTGCTCAGGACCACCAGAGCCCATCAGCCCTGCTGACAGCATGACCCCACCCAAGCAGTACCCTGTGTGAGCTGGGGAACCAGCAATCCTGCCTCCTTCCCTGGGGCATGAGGCTGAACAGGGAGCAGAGCTGGCTCAACTCCCAGGTTAACCGTTTTTAATAAGCAAGAGCTAAGTTTTAAACCAAATAACAAACACTGATCTGTGAAGCATTATATTCTCCATGTCACTTATACTTTTTCTTTTTAAATGAAATTCTCAGTTCCTGCCCAAGTTTGAGCTGAGAAGTTGTATGTCTGGGTCTACCAATGGGCCTAAAAAAGCCACCTCACAGTGGTGGTTTATCTGTCTCCAAAACACGAGGAGAGGAATCGCTGGGGTTCTTGCAGTGAATGTCCTTCAGATCACTTCCCTGCAGCTGCCTCCAGCCAGGGAATGACTTCCCTGCCTCAGCTGCCTGCAGCCCTGCCCAGGCACAGCCCTGCTGCCCCCCAGCCCTCACCAGAGGTGTGATGGTCTTCTCTGTCATGTCGTAGTGCGTCGAGGCGTTGTTCCTCACCACCTTCCCGTCCTGCACGTGGATCCCACGCCCGATGCGGTAAATCTAGGAACAGAAAGGGATCCAGAGGGTGACTTTCCCTTTTCCTTTAAAGGTCATCTAGTCCAGCCTCTCCTGCAGTTCACAGGGACCTTTTCAACTAGACCAGATTACCCAGAGCCCCATCAAGCCTGACCTTGAATGTCTCCAGGGATGGGGCCTCCACCACCTCTCTGGGCAGCCCGTCCCAGTGACCCACCACACTCATGGTAAAGAACTGCTTCCGAATGTCTCACCCAAATTTCCCCTGCTCTAGTTTAAGGCCATTGTCCCTCGTCCTCTCACTACAAGCCCTTGTAAAAAGCCCCTCCCCAGCTTTCCTGGAGCCCCTTCAGGCACTGGAAGCTGCTCTAAGGTCTCCCTGGAGCCCTCTCTTCTCCAGGCTGAACACCCCAACTCTCCCAGCCTGGCTCCAGAGCAGAGCTGCTCCAGCCCAAGGATCATTTTTGAGGCCCTTCTCTGGACTCATTCCAACATATCCATATCCCTCTTGTGTTGAGGACTCCAGAGCTGGACACAGTACTCCAGGTGTGGTCCCTTGAAGAAGGAACAAGAGGGAGAGATATGGAGAAGAGCAGCACTGCAGATCTCTAAGGAAACATCTGAGGAGGAGAGAGGCCACCACGCCAAGAGGATGGTGACAAGGTGGGAGGAAGGCAGGCAGGTGCAGCAGGGCTCTGAGGAGCCCACCTGGGCTGTACCTTCTTGTTGAGCTCGGTGCGGTGGTGATAGCCCTTCTGGCCAGCCCGGGCAATGGAGTAGCCCACCCGGGACGGGTGCCAGGCGCCGATGCAGGCCACTTTGCGCAGGCCCTTGTGTGTCTTCCTGGGGAGCTTCTTGGTGTGCCAGCGGCTCGTCACCCCTGCAGGTGTGACCAGACAGGGCTGTGAGGACACCAGGGAGATTCAGGGCTGGGGAAAGGGGAAGGTCTCAGCATTTTTTTGGAATTTCTCAGAAGACAACGCGTTGGAAGGAGACCAAGAGCTGTCAGCCCCGTGACGGGGCAGAGCAGAGAGTGGTTCTCACTTCCCAAGGGTCCCACCAGACTGTGGTACCCTCTGAGCACATCCATGCACAGGCACAGAAACACCCACAGCCCCACACAGGTGAGGTTTGTGAGAAGTGCAATGGCTGACGTGCTCACGGTGCCTCTGAGCCTCCTGGGAGGGCTCTGGGCAGAGCAGACACCACCTCCACTGAGATGAACCAAACCAAGCTCTGCTACAGTGGAACTGTATGTTATGGGTGATGTCCAGAAGCTCTTTGATACTCCCTGTAGAATAAGTTGGTGATTTCTCAGCATGGCTAACACTCCCCCCAAGCACTACTTTATGGGCAGTGTCAGAAGGACAGAACCAAGCAAGGGACTCCCTGCTCTGTACCTTTCATCCCATGCCCTTTGGTCACACCAATGACATCGATCATCTCGTTTTGGCTGAAGACATTGTGCACAGAGACCTGCTTCTCCAGCCTCTCACGGACCCAGTCAACCTTTTCAGCCACTGTCCCACCATTCAGCTGGATCTCCATCACATGGGCCTTCTTCTGCCGCAGCGGGAGCAGCTTCATCTGCAACAGACAGTAGGTTAGGGAAAAATCTTGCCTCTCACCTCCCAGGCATGAAGATGAGACCAGGGCTGCATCACCCACCACTGGTGAGGGGCTCAAGGGGTGAGAGCAGGACCAGAGCCCTTCACCTCCCCTCTACCACACTGTCAAACCCAGTGACTTGGCTCAGCACACCAGCATTATCTCTTAGACACAACTCCTTGTCCTCAATCACCCTGTCTCCCAGTGCTCCCAGTCCAGGCAGGAGCCAGCATCTTCCCTTTGGTCGTGCTCCACTCCTGCTTCCAGACTGAGAAGTTACTCCTAGTTGTCACCAAGAGGTGCCTCTGCTCCCTTCCATCCCAGCTCCTTATGCAAAGCCTTTGCCAAATGCCACAGCCAAGCTCTGAGGGTCCGTGCCAGACACAAGTGAAGCCTTGAGCCAGCTTAGCTCTGCCCCAGACTCCAAAGCAGCCATTAACTCCAGGGACCAGCATAAAAATGGTCCCTGCATACCCAGCCATCAGCACCTGGCAGAACTGTGGCAGCCCCTGGGTTATTTTAGCCCAAACATGTGACACCAGTTGCTAATTTGAGGTGATCATGGGGCCTATGGTCCCTCACTGACACAGGGCTCACCCCCTGCTGAGGCTCTGTGCACAGCCTGCTCTGCTCCATGGTGTGTGGGGGCTCCCCTCTGTGCCACAGCCCCCTCCACCAACCTCCAAGGGCCAGGGTTGGTGCCAGGAGGTAGCTGGAAAGGCCAGCCAGCACCTCCCATCACCTGCATGCCCTGTCCCACACCCTCCACCTGGTGTCTGCCTGCTCAGCCTCCTGTGACTCCCCCAGGAGTCCCTGCTCTCATCCCCTCACCAGGCTCCTGAGCTGTGGAAGCCCCTGAGCCCCTCATGCCCACCCCCAGGTCAGGCTCTGACCTGTGTGTGTGCAATGACACGGATGACCTTGCAGTACTTCTTCATCATGGCAAAGTCCTTCTCCAGCTGCCTTTTGCCATCCTCATCCTGCCACTTCTTGCAGTACTTGGTGAAGGCCTTCTTCTTGCTCTTGTGCCTGCAACAAAAGTGTTTCCCATCCAGCAGGGCTGAACAGTGAAGGGTTTCTGCACTTCCCTGAGACAACATGGGGGGACAGATCACCTTGCCAGGCAGTTCTCAGGGGACACAAGGAACCTGTGGGTACCTGACTGTCAGGGCCATGACACAGGGCTCTGAAGTGGGGAAGAGGAAAGTGAATAATCAGCTGTGAAAAGTGCTGGTAATTCAAGCCTTTTTGCATGAGGAATCCAGTTGTCTCACACTGACTGGCTGAGCGCCACCCAAATACAAGCCCAAAATTCAGAGCTGGAGTGGGGAGAGGAGAAAACAGCCCCCAGCAAGGATCAGAGGCATGTGGTGGGTGGATCTCAACAGTGTTGCTGCAGGAGACACGGTTCCTACAGTTACCAAATTCATGTTTCCATTTTCCTCCCTGCTGGTGTGGGATTCGGGGGTGTTGAAGTTTACACGGGCCAGGGGTCACATCCTGCATCAGTTTTCCCCCTGACAAATCTGCCTCGACGCCCCTCATTTGGTGCCTCAGCTCCTGGATCACAGTTTAACGAGGCAGAGATGGGCCCGACCCACACAAAGGAAAACGAACCCATAGCCTGTGCTGCCATCTGATCCTGTGCAGAGAGCTTAGTTCAGCTATTAGAATAAATTTGCATACGCGTATGTGGATCCTCAGCATCAAGCTGCTTGCAGTATCTCTGTGCATGACTAAGTAAACAGCAGTTTCCCTCCCCCCCAGAGCCAGCTGCTGGTAGCTGAGCTGTTTTCAGTGGCAGGGCACCATGGAGAGCCTGTGGGGACAACCCGTGAGGGGCTCCCCCCCTGCAGACCCCAGGGACCCCCCCAGCCCCAGGGGTCACCCACCAGTTCTTGTAGAAGCGCCGGCGACACTCGTCACTGATGTGCTCAGCAAAGACAGTCTTGAAATTCCTCAAGCCTTTGGGTGTTTCTATGTACCCCACAACTCCCACCACCACCATTGGGGGGGTCTCAATGATGGTCACAGCCTCCACCTCCTCCCTTTTGGAGACCTCTGCAAGACAGCAAAGAGAAAGGGTGCTCAGCCAGATCAGTCCGTGGAGCCATTCGTGGCCTGTGCCACTGGAGCAAGGATTGTGGTGGGGACAAGGTCACCCTCTGCTCTCCCAGCCACCCTCAACCCTTCCACCTCCCACCTGCTGGAGGACCATGCAGGGTTCCATCCCCAGCCAGTGCACAGGTCAGACCCTGCACAGTTTCACCCATCCTGCCCAGGCTGGGGGCAGCAATGCAGCCTGGAGTCTGGCCCCAGTCCTGTGGGCATTCCAGAGGGTAACGCTATAAACTTCCCCAGCAAGACACCCCAAACCCAGGATGTGTCAGGTAGTTGCTCTGCAGGGTACTTCTCCCAGCAGGACCCAACCAACCACCATCACCATGCCAATGTGGGGACCTCCCAGGAACCCCCAGACTCGGCTCAGGCTGGCTGTGAGGTGGCTTTTGGCCACCCAAGATCTGGATGGCATTCCAGGAGCAGCTTCGTGCTCCACTGTCCGTTCCCAATAGCAGCCTCTCCCACCACCAAGTCCACTCCCACATTCCCCCCTTGCTTCCATCAGCCAAGCCTTACTGAGCCCAGGCCTGTGCACCTCCCGCACGGTGTGTGTCATGCCAGCTTTGTAGCCCAGGAAAGCTGTCAGGTGGACTGGTTTGCTGGGATCATCCTTAGGCCAGGCCTTCACCTTCCCGCGGTGGCGGCGGCTCCTCTTGTGCGGGAGGAAGCCCAGGTGGCCGTGCCTGGGGGCAGAGAACTTGCGGTGGGACTGTGGAGAGGAAGAACAAAAGAGATCAGCCCCACTCTCAGGTCCCAGAATGTGTCAGGAAACATGTCAGCACAACAGGAAATGTCCCCTTTAACATCAGTGACTGCTGGAGGGCTCTTCCTCAATTCCAACATGAGAAAAAGAAGCTCATAAGGAGGGATTTTTTTAAGCTTCTGTCATGTTCACTGAAGAATTTAGGAAGTTTCTGGACAAATTATGCCTATTAACTGAAAAAAAAACACCTTCAACGTAGTGTTCCTCCTTCTGCTTGAGGCCTTTGAAGGAGAAATATGTTCTTTAATAGGTCTGCCCCACTGTGATGTTAATTATAACGACTTTATTTTGTGTTTTGCAACAACAAAAGGGGCCTGCTCAGAATTCCTGGGCTTCGTGTCATGAAGGCAAATGGCACCAAACGAGCTCACGGTCAGAAGGGGGAGGAAGCCCAAAGGAATCAGCAATAAGAACATGCCCAGGTTAAGTGTGCACCTTGACAACCGAATTAGAAGAGCTAAATCTATAAACCCCGATCGCACGGTCATGCTGAGCCAGGCAGAGGGAAGCAGCAGCCCCTGAGAGACGTGGACAAGTCCTCACACAAGTGGTTTCCAGGCAGGGGAGCCGGGCTCAGCCCAGCAGAGCAGGGCGAGAGCCACGTCCCCTGGGTCTCCCCCCTGGCTCAGAGCAGCCCCAGGACCTGCCTGCACGTCCCACCAGGCCTCCTGTCCAGCCCCAGGACCTGCCTGCACGTCCCACCAGGCCTCCTGTCCAGCCCCAGGACCTGCCTGCACGTCCCACCAGGCG
>NW_009951916.1:79285-83860 GCF_000747805.2 Chaetura pelagica | reverse complement strand
CCTGGTGGGCCCGGGCCGTGCCGGGGCCCTCGGGGGGAGCGGGGACGCGGGCGGGGAGGGGGTACCGGGGAGATGGGACACGCGGGAACACGGCACGGGCAGGGGGAGGAACGTGGGGATGTGGGGCAGACAAGGACACAGGGCACAAGGACGCAGCGCAGAGGGACAGACAGAGGGCCGCGGGGCACAGACAGGGGCAGGGACGGGGGTCTGACCGGGGGCTGTCGCTGCAGAGTGGATCGAGCGCCAGCAGGCCAAGAACAGGTACTACTATTACCACCAGAAGTTCCGCCGTGTGCCCGACCTGAGCGAGTGCCTGGAGGGAGACTACCTGTGCTTCTTCGAGGCCGAGGCGCAGTGGAGGAGGGACAGGTATGGGTGTCCCCAGGGTGTTCCCAGGCTGCCCCCAGGCGAGGCTGCCCCAGAACACACTGATCATCTGGTCAGTCAGCCCTGGGAGCCACAGCAATTGGTGTGAACTCACGTTTTCATGGAATCTGGGGGGTTGAGGAAGCACATCTGCCCAGCATTTGGTAGCACTGCTGCTGTTAGGACACATCCTGCACTGCCTGGCTCCTTCAGGACAGGATCCTGCAAAAACCCAGAGATGACCTTCCACAGGGCATCACTGCCCTTTGGCTCAGCTTTTCTGTCACCTCCTGGCTGTGGTTGCATTCACACCATCATCTGTCCTGCAGGCTGGTTGATCAGGAAATCGTGGAGATCATCCGGGAGAGGGTAGGTGCGTGCAAGCAGAGGGAAGGGCCCAACCAGTTCCAGAACTGTGCCAAGGAGGTGGAGCTGCTGGCACGGGTCACCAAGGCCTACCAGGACCGATGTGAGTATGGACCAGCCTGCACATCTGCTGCAGGGGAAGGAGGGGGCTAGAACCACCTCTCTGCTTCACGGGGAGCAGGGCCTGGTGTGTTCAGCTGCTGAGGGGCACCTCAGGCATTTCCTTGCTTTTTAGATGGTGACCTTGGTGCCCACGGGAATGCCAGGACGTGCCTGATGAAGCAGAAGCACAGGATGATGGAAGAGAGGAAGGCACAAGCAAAGGCCTCTGAGAGCTGAAGGGTTCACACCTCCCTCTGTGGTTGGATCTTGCACATTGTCTCTTTGAACTCTGATGCTGGTGAGGACTACAATAAATGTGCAGCCCAGACACTTGGTGTACAACCAGAATCCAGACTCGTTATTTGAGGACATCTGCACTTCCCAGGTCTGCATTCACCTCTCAATTCCAATGACCATCACCATCCCCTGAACCACAGCCAGCCCCTCATCCCAGGCTGCCTGGGGAGGGGGTTTCCCCTTCCCTACCTCCATGAACCAACTCCCTGAGCTGCTCTGCCCAGCCGTGGCAGAGAATTCCCTCAGTCAGGGCAAGGATTACATGCTGAAGGACACCACCATCTCCAGAGCTGGTTCCAGACCATTCAGGGTTCATGCACCATTACCAAGGCTCAGTGTAACACAACATCCCATCCAGCACATGTGCAGGTTCTGCCCACAGATCTGACCCTGCTTAAATCCCCAGCAAAGGTTTCATCCACCTTCCTGCCCCACTCACCACCCCACCAAACCAATCACCATTTCTTGTTCACTCATCACTTTATTGTCTTGTACAAAACCCACTTAAGTTGTTGCCACAGCAGCTGCCTGGGTTCTCTGCACCGAGACTCTGGTGTGGGTCTTGGCCAGATGATCAGTGAACTCCTGCAAAAAAGCCACATTTTATTGTATTAAACCACTCTTAGCACAGATTTCTCAGCACTTCATCCCCTTCCAAGGTATTTGAGGGCTGGGATCGTTCAGATATGACTGATTTTTACTTTCTATTTCAAAGCTTTCCTGTTTCCTTGGTCCACAAAATGCTGTTTTCAGGTATTCCTCAAAACCACCCACTGGAAGATTCCCCCTTACAGGTCTCTGACTGCAGCTCTGCTGTTACTAAATGCAGATCTTTGGGCACAGGACTGGAGCCCCCCAGGGCAGGATCTGATCTCTTACCTGGTAAGGAGACTTGGTGAAGACAGTCTCTTTCCAGAGGTCAGGGGTTAGGTAACTGTAGGTCTTGGAGATGGCATCAAAGGTGGCTTTAGCTGGGGACAGAGACAGGTGTTGCACAGCACGGCCACAGAAACCCACCCGTGGTGCCCACCCGCACAGCTCCACCATGTTGAGTTGAGGAGGGAGCAGGGAGACCAGGGCAGGGTCCCCTGGTGCACTCACACCCCTCGGGTTTCTCTCTCTCTCCATTTACGACAATTACACTACAGCAACCAAGTGCAACCGCGCAGATTGGGAGATTGCAAGGCCCAGGTGAAGACACAACAGCTTGTTTCTGACTTCTACAGAACTTCAGGATCACCTGCAGCAGGATGAACCTGTGTTGTAGAAGTGATCAGAAGCCCCGGCTTCTGCCGGGCTGCTGGCAGCTTTTGATTTGACACCGATTAAAAAATACTAAAGAAACAGGTGTGTTGTGTTCCTGGCAAGGACAAACAGCACAGGGAGCTCAGCCCAAACAACCCCATTGCTCACCGAAGTTGCCCAGGGTGGCCGTGCAGCCCCGGGCTGAGGTGTAGCAGTCATCAATCCCAGCCATCATCAGCAGCTTCTTGGGGACCGGGGCAGAGACGATCCCGGTGCCGCGGGGGGCCGGGATCAGGCGCACCAGGACAGACCCGCACCGGCCGGTCACCTGCGGACACGGAGGGTTACAGCTCCCAGCTCCACCCAGCCCAGGATGAACCCCCAAGCCCAGGATGACACCCCAGCCCATCCCGCTCACCTTGCACGGCACCGTGTGGGGCTTCCCAATCTTGTTGCCCCAGTAGCCTCGCCGAACCGGCACGATGGACAGCTTGGCCAGGATGATGGCCCCGCGGATGGCGGTGGCGACTTCTTTGGAGCATTTCACGCCCAGGCCAACGTGCCCGTTGTAGTCCCCGATGGCAACAAAAGCCTGGGGTTGAAAGGGACGTTCTCAGTAGGAGCTGCAGGGCTCAGAACACCCAGCACAACTCGAGGCCAGTCTGGTGTGGGCTGTGCAGTGAGCAGCTGCAGCTCAAGAAACCCCATTTCAGACACGAGGAAGAAACTCCTCCCTGGGGGTGGTGACACTGGCTCAGGTTGCTCAGGGAAGCTGTGGCTGGAAGTGTTCCAGGACTAGATGATCCCTTCCAACCCAAACCATTCCATGATTCTGATTTTTCCCCTTAGTGCTCCCCTTCAATCAAAACCAGCTAAAGCTGAGGAACTGGGATCCAAATCCCTGCTGCAGCCTCATGCTGGTCCAAATTCCCAATCATCTCCAAGCAGCATTTCCTCTTTACACCTGAGATTTCTCCCTCCACCACAGCCCCCAAGCAGCAAACGTCACTGTGCAAGAGTGACTTCATTTCACACTAGGGCTGTTTCCAGTAACACCTGAACACATCACCAGGGTCCTCAAGTTAGAATAGTAACTCTATAAGCCACACAAGCTGATCCCCGCACCAAAACATCTACTAAACCCTACAGAAAAAAGATACTTTACATACTAATTCATTAACATGATACCAAAAAAGCAGCAGACAACACACACCAAGTTTTGAACATGAGAAAGAAGAAAAAAAGGCCACCTTAAACCTGGTCCGCTGGCCAGCACGGGTCTGCTTCTGGACAGGCATGATCTTCAGAACCTCGTCCTTCAAGGAAGACCCCAGGAAGAAATCGATGATCTCTGACTCCTGCAAGAGTCAGTCATTGCATCAGTCACAAGAGGACACTTTTTAAACACACCACAGCCAGAAAGGCTCCTGTAATTCAAGTTGAAGAACCTTACACACACTTACTTTGCTACAGGAACTTAAATGTTAACCTCTGCAGACATAAACTTAATCTATCCTGCCAATCCACTTTTTCCATTACTGAGCAGAACTGTTACAGAAACACCTGAGAAATGAGCTGCCATCCCCACCCACGGCAGAACACATCACCCAGCAGCTGCATCAGTCCTCAGCTCCTGATGATTAACACCACTAACTCGAGAACATTTACCCCGAGCAACTGCTGCTGCTCTGCAATTCAGACTCAGATTGTGCTGCACATGAAGTGTTCACAGCAACTTACCTTGATGGGGAGTGAAAAAAGATAGATCTCTTCAAGAGACTTGATCTTCATGTCCTTAACCAGGCGACCAAGTTTGGTGACAGGAATCCACTGGGAAGAAAATCGGTGGGAAAAGGGTCAGTAGCAGCAGCTGGGAGCAGCCCAGGGGAACCAGTGTGATTTCACAGAATCACAGCATTTTTTGAGTTGGAAGGGATCTTAAAACACCATCGAGTTCCAACCCCTGTGCATGGGCAGGGACACTTCCCACTGCAACAGGCTGCTCAGAGCCCCATCCAACCTGCCCCTGAACACCTCCAGGGATGGAGCCCCCACAACATCCCCGGGCAGCCTGTTCCTGTGTCTCACCACCCTTACACTGAAGAACTCACGCCTGATCTCCAACCCAACCCTTCCTGCTCCAGCGCTCAGGATGGCAGCAGACACAGCCCCCTCGCACACCCCCCCCGCTCCACC
>NW_009951916.1:69275-77088 GCF_000747805.2 Chaetura pelagica | reverse complement strand
CCCTTTCGCTTTCCTCCAGGTAAACCGCGACGGGAAGTTGCTGTTCTGCCCCTGCGGGGCCAAGCTGAACATCATCGATGTGGAGACCGGAGCTCTGCGCAGCCTCCAGCAGGTGCGGCCGCGGCGGGTTCCCTGCCGGGCTGTGGGTCCGGGAACTGCCCGGAAGGCTGAGCCCTGGGACTTGTGGTGGCCCCGAGCTCGGCCGGGAGCTGCTGCCTGTGCTCGGTGTCCATGGGAGCCTGGAGGAGGGAGCTGGGAGGGCTCATCCCCCCACACCGGGTGTAACTGGGCTCTTTTTCCTTTCGTTTTTACAGGAGGAGGAAGAGGACATCACCTCGTTTGCCCTGAGCCCCGATGATGAGGTGTGTGTTTGGGGTATCTGTGCTGCTCTGCCAGGGCTCCTGGAGCAGGGAGCCCTGGGGGCTGCTCCCCCGGGAAGCTCCCAGCACTTCCAGAGAGCTCCATGGGGTCTGCTCAGCTGCTTCCAGCCCCTTCTGGCTTCTGAGAGGCTGCCAGAGCTTCAGGAATGTCGCAGCAACTGGCATTTCTGTGCCCTGTGTATGGGCACTGGGAAAACCAGCTGGCTGAGCTGTGACCTGTGGTTTCCTCCCGGGCTGTGGGCAGGTGCTGGTGACGGGCAGCCGGGCGCTGCTGCTGCGGCAGTGGGACTGGAGAGAGGGCAGGTGCACCCGCACCTGGAGGGCCATCCACGTGGCACCAGTTGCCAGCATGGCCTTTGACTCCACCTCGACGTTGCTGGCCACAGGTACAGCCCCATGTCACTGCCACAGGGTGGGAATGGTGAGGAAGTGGCTCCTCTGCTTCTGGATCCTTCATCTCAGCTGTGGGAGTGACCTCCTGACCTCAGACACAGCACAAGAGGTTTTCCTTAGAGAGGAATGATGTTTTAACAGACAACAGGGGATCCTTTCACTGCTCTATCTAAAATACACTTAGTAAAATGCTGAAAAATGTCTAGAAGGTAGTGTGGCTTCATTGTCCTAGTATGGAGCTGGGACTCCTGGAGGTGGAGGAGGGTGGGTGTGAGCTGGAACTTCACTGTCCTTTGGGTGTGATTGCAAGAAGTCAGCTTTTGCCCAGCTCTCTGAAAAGGTGAGGTGCTCCTTGAGCTTCTCCTGCTGTGTGTGGTGGTTACCAAACTCATTTTTCTTCCTGCTGCCTTTTCAACCTGTGATTGTTACAGTTTCTGATGAGGTGACCCCCCCTCCATCTCTCTCCTGATATATCCCTTTATATCCCCTCTTCCCAAGGTGGCTGTGACAGCACCATCAAGATCTGGGATATGATCAAGCAGTACTGCACACACAACCTGAAAGGATCCTCAGGAGTTGTACAGTAAGGATGAGCTGTATTTGTCCATTGCTGGTATGAATGTGGTGCTTGGACACTGGGAAAAGTCTGGAGTTGATGGAATGCAAGAGCAGGTTCCAGGCAGGGTCTGGGCTCTTCTGTCCCCTGATGTTTGAGGTGTGCAGTGAAGGAGCTGCGAGTGACTCTAGGAAAGGGTTTGATCAAGAAATTTCTTGGGAACCAAATGGAATATTTGTGCCTCTGGCAGAGGGAGGAAGTCCTGCCAAGAAAGTCCTGGTACAAACCCACACCGACCGCTTTACCCAGCCCTGTGTGGAGCGTGTGTCACTTTCAAGACTGGGCTTACACCAGCTGGGTTGCTCCTCTCCTCTTCAAGTGCATCTCCTTCCCTCTAGCCTGGTTGAGTTCCACCCTGATGTCTCCCAGCCACGGCTCTTCTCCTCCTCCATGGATTACAAGATCCGCATCTGGGACTTGGGCTGCAGCCGCTGCCTGGCCACCCTGGACGGGCACTTCAGTGCTGTCACCTCCCTGGCCTTTGCTGATGGCAACACCCTCCTGAGGTACCCCCCTGCAGGGGCTGCACCCTGCTCTCCCCTTCACCTGCCAGAGCCTGGGCATGCTGTGGGAGCTGGGAAGGGACGGACAGCTGCAAGTGCCCAGACTCTGCTTGACCTGACAAGCAAGTGCCTGAGGGTCCAGGTCCCTGGGTGTCTGGCAGTGTAGCTGCTGTCACTGGGAAGGCTGAAGCCTTCCTGCACATGGGCCTCTTCCCACGAGGCCTGAGTTTATGGGTTTGGCACTGAAACAGCTCCTTTCGCTTGCAGTTCTGGCCGTGATAAAATCTGCCTGGTGTGGGACCTGAAGACCAGAGAAAGTAAACGCACCGTCCCTGTCTACGAGGTGAAGTGGCTTTTGCTTTGTTCCTCTGAGATCCTTTATAGAGCCCAGGTCACAGTTCTATGGTCCCTCTCCCTCTTCACGTTCCTGTATGTTGTGAAATCAGTTTTCCCCCCCTGCACTTCCTAAAGGCCCTGAATCTCTGTGTCTAAATCTGTTTATTTTCTTTATCTCCTGGCTTGGTGGGGTCATGCTGGGCAGTCTGAGGAGATACATCCCCAGTGCTGCTGGAGAAAGGGAGGACAGTGATGGAAGAACTTGGTTCTCTCCTTGTCTTTGCCTGCCTGTCCCCAGTTGGGGCATAGCCTGGGGCAGTGCAGTGGGTGTCCCTGTTGCCCCCAGCAGGCTGGGGCACAGCTCTGGGTGCTGAAATGGGACTCGGGTCCCTCCTGCTCAGCTGCTGTTGGACCAACTCTCTTGCAGAGCGTGGAAGCCGCTGTCCTGCTGCCTCGAAAGGGAGATTTCTCCCAGCTGGGTGTGAAGAAGGAGGGGTTGCACTTTGTCACAGCTGGCAGCAAAGGTGAGTGTCCTGGCAGGTCATTGCCAGGCTTGGAAGCCAGGAAAGGACTCCTGACACTGCAGTGCTGCTGTTCTGGGATGTGAGTTCCTTGTGTGGGTTCCTTGGGCTGGAGAGCAGAGCCTTCTGTGCTCCCCCCACAGCAGTGGCTGAGCAGATTAGATTGTGCCATGGAGCTTTAACTGTATATGTTTTCAAACTGCAATAAAGTTTGATTTGGACTGAAGAGGAAAAACTGTAGCTGGATCCCCTCCCAGTCCTGCCTTGGAGCTGTGTAGCTCTTCCCAGCAGGCAAGGCCAGGGTTTGCTTTATATTGTTTGGACAATCACTGCTTGAAACTGGCTCTGGCAGATCATTTCTATCATCTTTTTTCCTTAGGCATCCTGAAAGTCTGGGAAGTTGCCACAGCTGCCTGTGTGTACAGCCAGACCGTGCCCTTTGAGCTGCAGGAGGAGCCCAGTGAGCACAGCCTGACCCAGTGCCTGCTCCTGCCTGCCAGGAACCAGCTCCTCACCGTGACCGCCGAGCACAACATCCTGCTGTACGACGCTCACACGCTGCAGCTCAGGAAGCAGGTGACAACCCTCAGCCTCCCTCTTCCTGCATCCTGGCTTAAGGACCAGCTCTGTTCCTGGTGGGAGCTTTTACCCAGGGGTGCTCTCCTCTCCTGCCTCTTTTTCCCTGTTCCTTGGGACAAGCCAGAAGGCCAGTTTCAGGGTGGGTTGTTTGGGGGAATATTGCACAGACACAAAGGTAGGGAAAGAAAGGGGAAATCCCTCCCCTGCTCCAGCTTCTGTCTGATACAGTTTTTACACACACTTTTATCAAAAAGTAACAGTGACACAGTCTGCTGAGCATGGTGCTGTTCTCCCCCTTAAGCTGTTTCTCTTCTGCCACCCTCAGCTTGCAGGTTACAACGATGAGGTTCTGGATGTGAAGTTCCTGGGGCCTGGTGATTCTCACATCGTCGTGGCTACCAACAGCCCCCAGCTGAAAGTGTTTGAGCTGGCAACATCCCACTGCCAGATCCTCTATGGCCACACAGGTGTGTGAGATCAACTCTGACCTCAGTCGGTGGGAAATGTGCAGGTGTTTCTTCATCCACCTTCTTTCACAACTCTTACATGGACACTGGAGTCCTTGATTTCTCTCTAGAACTGCATCACAACAGGTTTTTGGAGCTGTGTGGAGAAAGGATGGATTATGCTGTCCTGGCTTTACAAGCACTAGTTTTCTTCTTCCAGCTCTGTCAGTCAGTTCAGTCCCTCTCACTAGCAGTGAGGTCAGTTTAAGTTGGAACTAAGGACATGGGTGGTGGGTGCCAGGTCTGACTGCAGCCCAGTGGCTGCAGGTGCCAGACTCACACCCAGGCCATCAGCAGCCTGTCACTGCTGGGAGTGTGATACATTCCCAGGTGGCCCAAACCTGTCCCTAGGTAGTAAACAGTGCACTCATTCATTCACACATTCCTGATGTCTTGTTTCAGTCTTACTTTGCATCCAGCTGTTTTTTCTTCTTCTGTTTAGAAACAATTCTTGCTTTGGATGTCTTCAGGAAAGGCCTGATGTTCGTCAGCTGTGCGAAGGTGCGTTCGTTTTCCTCACAGAGTGAAGCTCTTCCTTTATCTTTATGGGCAGAGCTGGGATTTTTTTTTGGTGATCCAGAAAGGGATCTTGTTCAGACACAATTCCTGTCTCCTGCATCCCCCAAATATAATGTTCTCCCACAGTCCTTTTTGTATGTTATCTCTGGGGAAATGTTACCGATGATACGTTATTAGCCTGAAAGGAGATGTCTCATTCTTCAAGCATCTCAGTCTTGCAGAGGAGCTCAGAGATGTCATTGGTGTCAGACTAATGGGGAGCTGGGAGCAAAAAAAAACCATGTTGGAAGAAGAGGTGCCAACTGCCCTGGTACACCCAGGAATGACCCCCCAGGCTGGAGTCTCACTGCAGAGCGTCCTGCCTGGCTGTGCCCGCCCCCACCCGCTCCAGGCAAAGCTTCAGCCCTCAAAAGCAGGGAATAGTGAGGCTCAGGGATGCAGGGAGCTGGTGGGGAGCTGATGACTGGTCAGGAAAGCACAGCAGTTTCTGTCCTCTCCCCTTGCAGGACAAAAGCCTCCGAGTCTGGCGGATGCAGAAGGACGGGCGGGTGAGCTGCGTTGCCCGGGGCCTGGGACATGCCCACGGGGTGGGCGCCGTCTCCTGCTCCAGGTAATAAAACCAGTTTCCCTTCACAAGTGTGAGTTTGGGTGGGTGCCTGCCTTGGGGCCATCCTGGCTCTCACTCTTGGTCCCAGCTTGTTCTGGTGCTCAGAGGTTGAGGGAAGGATGGGGTTTTTTGGATGCACATCTGTCTGCCCATAAGTTGTGGACATAAAAGCTCTTGGCTTCGTATCACACGGTGACTGAAGGTGTGTAAATCCCAGGGGGGTAAGGCCTCTTTCTGGCTGCTCTTTTGCTTCCTTACACTTGACATTGTTATTCCTTTCAGAATGAAAGAAACCTTTGTAGTGACCAGCAGCCAGGACTGCACAATCAAGATCTGGAATATCCCAGAATCCCTCACTTCCAAAGCCAAAGCAGCCTTGCTCTCCAGTCCAGAAACCCTTCATGCAAAAGTGACCGAGAGGGCTCACAACAAGGTAAAGCTCTGCTTGACCTTAGAAACATCCATCTTAGAAACCTCTCTCTTTCCATCCTGTATTGTACCCTGCAGTTATTACCTGTCAAACATTACGAGCTAAAACTTACCCCACTTGCTCTGTGCTCTCTCTGCTCATGGCTCCTCCAGGACATCAACAGCGTGGCGGTCTCTCCGAATGACAAGCTCCTGGCCACGGGCTCGCAGGACCGGCTGGCCAAGCTCTGGTCCTCTGCTGATTGCTCCTTGCTGGGTGTCTTCATGGGGCATAAACGTGGGATCTGGTGTGTGCAGTTCTCCCCAGTGGATCAGATCTTGGCCACCTCTTCAGCAGATGGGACTCTGAAGCTTTGGGGTCTCCGGGACTTCAGCTGTCTGAAGGTGATGAGAGCTCCTTGCTCTGGGCAGCCCTTGTGTGTTAGGGGGATTGGTTGAGGCTGTTTCAAAATGTGCTGGTTACTGCAGCTGAAATGCAGCAACATGGCTGTGCTGCATGAAGAGCTGTCTGGGTCTAGCTTTGTTGTCCAGGACCTTGGATCTGTCAGCTCCAATGCAAGAGCACCAGCCCGATGCTCAAGTGATCATCCTTTCATAGCTCACCAGTGAGCAACAGGGTGGATCAGGGGGGCAAAGCATCTTCAGACTGTTGAAGGAGAGCTGGTGCTGCCTAGCACAGCCGTGGCAGTGAAGGAAAAACACTCAGGTTTACATTTCAGGCTCACTCCTCGCAGAACTGCCTGTGCGGCCCAGTTGTGTCTCACTAAGACCACAAGGAGGCAGCTGCTGTCCCTGTGCCACGCTCTGCCCAGCAGTGTTACTACACTGGCTGGCAGGGGAATCAACCTTTGAGGATGCAGCCTGGGCACTGGGCTGGTCCTTCAGACCCTTTGCAACGTGACCTTGGGCAACACCTTCAAGCAAATGCAGGTTGTGGGAAAAACGGTACAGGGAGAAGTCATCTCCTGCTGCCCTTTCAGCCTCTGCTGGGAGAAAGTCCCAAGGATAGAGGCTGCTTTTTGGAACTTGCTTTTTTGGTCTCTGGGAGTATGTATTATCCTCTGTGAACACTTCAGAGCTTCCTTTCTGTTTTCCAGACCTTTGAAGGTCACGATGCCTCTGTACTGAAGATCATTTTCGTAAGCCGAGGAACGCAGCTGCTCAGCAGGTAAGAGCCACACCAGGGGCCTGGGGGGGGTGCCAGAACTAGCCAGAAAGGAAAACTTAGGTGTTACCAGCAGCAAGAGGGAAGAGTTATGCAGTGGATTTAGTTTGGGCAAGGCTGATAGGAAGGTGCCATGTTTATGCCCAGATATCTGCTGGGGATAATTCCTTTCCAGTGACACTGGATTCTCGTTGGCTGCTGTGACATTGCTGGGGTGGTGACATACACGACAGGCAGAGGGTGCCCTGAGGGTGTTGCCCTGGAGATTTTTGGTTAATTCTGCCCCTGTGTAAGAGGCATTGGAATGGGACAGGTGTATCTGGTATTTGAGGTGGGACCAAGGAAGAAGAGATCCATCCAGTGATTATTTTTGTTGTGTTCCTGTCTCTTCCACAAGTGGTTCTGATGGACTCTTAAAACTCTGGACAATTAAAACAAATGAGTGTGTGAAAACCTTAGATGGTCACGAAGATAAAATCTGGGGTCTTCACTCTAACAAGCAGGATGATATGGTGGTGTCAGCATCCAGTGACTCCTGCATCACGCTGTGGAAGGTACAGTGGGGCTGTACCTCTTGGGGCTGCCTTTCTGGGCTGGTAATGAGCTCAGGCTTGTTTCTCCGTGTTCCAGCATGACATGTGCTCTCCTCATTTCCTGCACTTTGAAATTAGGTCGGGAAGGTTTATCTTTGGGGTGTGGGGTTGGTTTTTTTTTGCCATCCTGTATTTCTCCAGCAGATGGAGCAGCAGCAGGGCCGTGGCAGCCGGCACAGCCCTGGTGGTTGAAGGGGCTTGGATGTGCAAGTTGCTGGATTTAATACTTCAATTATTTGACTTAGACTTCTTGCTGCAGAAACTGGTCTCATAATTACCTGAAGGCTAAACAAAAATGGATCTGTATTGAAGCAAGATTTGGCAAAGTTATGTTCTGTTTTTCTGTAGGATGTCACTGAAATCGAAGAGAAAGAGGCACAAGCTAAAGAGGAGGAGCAGATTCTGAAGTGAGTTGATCCGGTGCAGGAATGTGCTGCAAAAGGCAAACTCTGCCCACACCCAGAGCCACCCAGCTCCATGGCATCCAAATACCCCATCATGTAGCTATTTAGAGGCTGCCAGGGCACAGAAGTCTCTGCTGCCTTGTAGTTTATCTTTAATTCCCTTGTGATAACAGTGTCAGCTTGACAGTCAATTAGTTCCATGTTTATGCACTGCTAAGATAAGCAAAGTCAGAACCCTTAAACTGCTTTCACTTCTTCCTGC
>NW_009951916.1:67912-69183 GCF_000747805.2 Chaetura pelagica | reverse complement strand
CCTGCTGAGCAGTTCAGGGAGCCCTAGAACGTGCCAGGGTGATTATCTGCACCACGAGGGCACTGAGGCATTGACTGGCAACCAGCATTAACTGCTTGGCATTAAACCTCCACACGCTGTTGTTGCCAAATCTGCTGCTTTCTGTATAGCATTTAGTTCCACCAATCAAACATTTGTCTTGCTCTCTTGCCTCTGATTTCTTTTTTTTTCCAGAGAACAAGAGCTTTCTAACCTGCTTCATGAGAAAAGATACCTCAAAGCTTTAGGGCTGGCAATCTCTCTGGATCGTCCACACACAGTGTTGATGGTGATCAAAGGTGAGTCCACCTGAAGGTGTTTTTCTGCCTTTTGCTTTCCAGAACATCCCTTCCAGGTAGACATGGACTATAATGTCTAATTGTCCAAAAGCCTCAGTATTCCCTTGGTCCTGTCACTCATGTTTTCCCAAGTGAAATCACCCTGATAACGAAGGGTTTCCCTGCTCTCAGTCAGTGGGTGCAGGGGCTGCACTCCTGCATGGACTCTTCATTTCTCTTTTCCACAGCCATCCTCAAGGAAACTGATGGGAGAAAGCACTTGGAAGAGAACATTGTTCGGCTCCGGAAGGATCAGAAAGGTTTGTTGCAAAGTGCTAAAACCTTTCAGATGAGGGGTTGTTTCCTTAAGTGAAATAAATGGAGAGGAGTCTCCCTAGACTCAGTGTTCACCACTGAGTTCCAGCACCCTCAAGCTGGACTGCTGCCCAGGGTCTGTGTTATGGTGCTGCTCATGGTGCCAGCAGCTGCTCTGAGCTCGTGTGAGTGGCTCTGCCACCCCCGTGTGCAGGATGTCCCTGTGACAGCTCCAGAAACACTCCAGTGCAGGCTGGTTCTGCCCCTCTGGCTCCTCAGTCCCAGTGTGCAGAACTGAGCTGCTCAGTGTCCCGCGTGCGTGGGGACAGCCGGGCTGCACAACCCTCCCTCCTCCCCAGAGGCCGTGTTAGCATTCCTGGTGACATGGAATACCAACTCCCGGAACTGCCACGAGGCCCAGGCTGTGATGGAAACCCTGCTGAAGCACGAGGCACCAGACAGCCTCCTGCAGTACGTGGGCATCAAACCCGCCGTGGAGTCCCTGCTGCCCTACACCGGTGGGTCCCGCGGGCGGGAGCCCAGGGCTCCTCCCGAGTTACTGCATTTCCTTTTGCCTGGATCTGGAGAGGAGGGAGGTGTTTGCCCCGTTCTGGTGAGCTCTCCTGCCACAGCAGCCCTTCCTTTCTGTGTCTGCAGAGC
>NW_009951916.1:66671-67339 GCF_000747805.2 Chaetura pelagica | reverse complement strand
CCTGCTGAGCAGTTCAGGGAGCCCTAGAACGTGCCAGGGTGATTATCTGCACCACGAGGGCACTGAGGCATTGACTGGCAACCAGCATTAACTGCTTGGCATTAAACCTCCACACGCTGTTGTTGCCAAATCTGCTGCTTTCTGTATAGCATTTAGTTCCACCAATCAAACATTTGTCTTGCTCTCTTGCCTCTGATTTCTTTTTTTTTCCAGAGAACAAGAGCTTTCTAACCTGCTTCATGAGAAAAGATACCTCAAAGCTTTAGGGCTGGCAATCTCTCTGGATCGTCCACACACAGTGTTGATGGTGATCAAAGGTGAGTCCACCTGAAGGTGTTTTTCTGCCTTTTGCTTTCCAGAACATCCCTTCCAGGTAGACATGGACTATAATGTCTAATTGTCCAAAAGCCTCAGTGTTCCCTTGGTCCTGTCACTCATGTTTTCCCAAGTGAAATCACCCTGATAACGAAGGGTTTCCCTGCTCTCAGTCAGTGGGTGCAGGGGCTGCACTCCTGCATGGACTCTTCATTTCTCTTTTCCACAGCCATCCTCAAGGAAACTGATGGGAGAAAGCACTTGGAAGAGAACATTGTTCGGCTCCGGAAGGATCAGAAAGGTTTGTTGCAAAGTGCTAAAACCTTTCAGCTGAGGGGTTGCTTCCTTAAGTG
>NW_009951916.1:51246-66497 GCF_000747805.2 Chaetura pelagica | reverse complement strand
TCCAGAACCCCTCCAGTGCAGGCTGGTTCTGCCCCTCTGGCTCCTCAGTCCCAGTGTGCAGAACTGAGCTGCTCAGTGTCCCGCGTGCGTGGGGACAGCCGGGCTGCACAACCCTCCCTCCTCCCCAGAGGCCGTGTTAGCATTCCTGGTGACATGGAATACCAACTCCCGGAACTGCCACGAGGCCCAGGCTGTGATGGAAACCCTGCTGAAGCACGAGGCACCAGACAGCCTCCTGCAGTACGTGGGCATCAAACCCGCCGTGGAGTCCCTGCTGCCCTACACCGGTGGGTCCCGCGGGCGGGAGCCCAGGGCTCCTCCCGAGTTACTGCATTTCCTTTTGCCTGGATCTGGAGAGGAGGGAGGTGTTTGCCCCGTTCTGGTGAGCTCTCCTGCCACAGCAGCCCTTCCTTTCTGTGTCTGCAGAGCGGCACTTCCAGCGGCTGGGCCGGCTGCTCCAGGCCTCCATGTTCATCGAGTTCATGTGGCAGCACATGCGGCTGAACGACCCTGCCCCGCCGGACGTGCCCTCCTGACCCTCCTCACCCTCCTCCCACCCCTTGCTCTGCCTGCAGGGGAGAGTCCCAACTGCTTCCCCACCAGGTGTGGCAACTGGACTGTTCCTGTATTTTGTAATAAATTTTTACAGCTTGGATTTGTAAAACAAGCCCAGCCTTTGGTCTCCTTGGGGCTGAGGGAGCAGAAGGGGCCATTTCTTTGGCCCAGCTGTGGTTTCCCTTTCTATTTTCACCCCCTGCATTTTCAGGCCCAGATACTTTAACAGCATTTAGTGTGGAGATGAGGTAGAACCTGCCTCTGCATTGGTCTTCACTGGGGATTTTTTTTTTACAGAGTTGGGAGACACCACCAGGAATGTCGTATCACATCCCAAAGCCCAGCTGGGCACTGTGGATATTGAGTATTCTCTGTGCTTGGGTCTCTCACCTCTGCTCACCCCAGATCTCAGCACCTGGGAGTGACATGAGCACACTTCTAATTCCCCAGGTAACAGATTTTTAAAGCCTGTAAAACCAAGCAGTCTGCACACATGTTTACATGTATTTTATTTCACAGACAAAAATGTATAGAATTCCAAACAACAAACACCTGAGAAGCTGGTTAAATTGCTGGCTTCAAAAAAACAGTTGAGATACCTGGGAGAGTAACTAAAAGCAAGTCTGCAGAGCGGCACTTCCAGCGGCTGGGCCGGCTGCTCCAGGCCTCCATGTTCATCGAGTTCATGTGGCAGCACATGCGGCTGAACGACCCTGCCCCGCCGGACGTGCCCTCCTGACCCTCCTCACCCTCCTCCCACCCCTTGCTCTGCCTGCAGGGGAGAGTCCCAACTGCTTCCCCACCAGGTGTGGCAACTGGACTGTTCCTGTATTTTGTAATAAATTTTTACAGCTTGGATTTGTAAAACAAGCCCAGCCTTTGGTCTCCTTGGGGCTGAGGGAGCAGAAGGGGCCATTTCTTTGGCCCAGCTGTGGTTTCCCTTTCTATTTTCACCCCCTGCATTTTCAGGCCCAGATACTTTAACAGCATTTAGTGTGGAGATGAGGTAGAACCTGCCTCTGCATTGGTCTTCACTGGGGATTTTTTTTTTACAGAGTTGGGAGACACCACCAGGAATGTCGTATCACATCCCAAAGCCCAGCTGGGCACTGTGGCTATTGAGTATTCTCTGTGCTTGGGTCTCTCACCTCTGCTCACCCCAGATCTCAGCACCTGGGAGTGACATGAGCACACTTCTAATTCCCCAGGTAACAGATTTTTAAAGCCTGTAAAACCAAGCAGTCTCACATGTTTACATGTATTTTATTTCACAGACAAAAATGTATAGAATTCCAAACAACAAACACCTGAGAAGCTGGTTAAATTGCTGGCTTCAAAAAAACAGTTGAGATACCTGGGAGAGTAACTAAAAGCAAAGGCAGCAGTTTATCTACACTGAGGTCCTACATTTTCCTGTTGCTATTTTCCTAACTCAGTTGTAGCAAATGAGTTCAGGGTGAGAGTTGCTGTTTCAGTAACTATCAGAGCCCACTGAAAGGGGAACGTTCTTGTTCATAAAGATGAGTTCTGGCCCTTACTCAGCAGGGAACACACAGCACCACAACCAGGCTTGTTTCTCTGCCTGCACAGACCTCGTGGAGGGAAAGGTCAGACACCAAGTTCTGAGCCCACAGGTGTTTTTGTTCCCGCAGCCATTCAGCAGGTCCAGCCAACTCATGTATTTGATGGCCAGTTCTTCACTACCCAAGGTGATCTAACCTTTAAAAAAAACCCACAAAGCAACCTAAAAACCCCCAAACACACACTAGAAGTCAGAGTTAAAAAATATATATAAAATAGGGGGGGTTGGATAAGTGATATTTACAACCCTATCCCCTAGCAGTAACTGTAGCTCTGGGTTTCTTGGGTGACTTCCAAGTCACTTGCTCTGTCTGGGTGTCAATCCTGTTCTCCAGGGTGGCTGCAGCTCTGCCAGCCCCGGGGTGGGGAATAACAGAAGGATTGTGACATTCCCACATGCTGCACAGCAGGATGAATACCTGCCTGAGGGAGAATGGACTGGATCCCAGGTGACCTCGAACTTTCATAGGAGCTGCTGGATCCACAGCTGCCATGACTCCCCTGATAAATTAAACCACTAAATCCTCTCCCATGACCTCTGGTAAAGCCCCTCCTGGCGTTGCCCAGGAGGTGATGTTTGCATGCATGTTCCATCAGGATCTGACTGTGTCCTTGTGATGGTCCCAAGCCCTGACACTGCACATGGCTCCTGTGGGACTTCGAGGGGGGTGCCTGGCTCTGGGCTGTGGTGCTGGCCCAGGGCTGGGTCTCTGTCCCCCTGGGGACACTAGTGCACGCTCTGGGAAGGGAGCAGAGCCTGGAGGGCTGGCCGGGAGGACTGCTGCACTGCTCTCCTGGTGACAGTGCTGCACTTCTGGAGGATCTCGTGTGCCGAGGGGCGCACAGGCACCTTGGGGAGACAAGCAGCCAAGTCTGGGTCAGTGAGGGAGCAACTCAAATCGGCTGCTGATGACTCCATGAAGCCAGAGTCGTTCCTGTCCTTGTGGCTGAGACGTGGAGCTTTGCTGCTGTGCGTGGCTGAGGCATGGCCCAGGGGAGGGCTCCTGGGCTGCTCCACTTCAGGCAGAGACCTCGACAAGTCCGGCTTCCAGCTCAGCCGGCTGCCCCGCTCGCTGCTGCCCCCCAGGCTGAGGGACGAGCTGTCTGACTCCAGGTCTGGGGTGGAGGTGGCCCTGGGCAGAGACCTGGATCTGCTCCTCACAGAGCCCATATCCTCTTCTGTCCGGTGAAGGGACAAGCCAGCCTGCACCCTGTCCTGCCCCACAGCCTCACCCCGGGGCTGGGGAGCTGCCAGGGGGGAGCAGAGGTTTGGGGTGGAGATGTTGAGCCCGCAGGTCATGATGGTCTGGAGCTTGTGGTGAGGGTTCTTGTAGGGCTGGAGGCATATGGAGGGCATGTAGCCTGTACGGCCGTTGTACCTGGGGGGGGAGGATGAAAAGCCACACTGAGGAGAGCCCTTCTCCCAGCTCAGACCAAGGGGAAGGAGCAGAGCACCCAGGGGAAGCAGGTGGGGACTCAGCTAAGGAGAACCATCCCAAGCCAAGGGCTGCAGCTCAGGAGCTCTTGGCACTCCGTGTGAGAAGAAGCTGGCAGGAAGCACCTGCAGCAGCTCCCTTGGGGAGCAGGAGCCTTGGAAAAGCCTCCTTACCTGACCAGCCACCAGCCATCCTCAGATCTCCTGACCACCTCCACCACCATGCCCGGGTTCAGTGAGAGCTCATCCGCCTTCTGAGCCTCGTAGGGCCGCCCCACGAAGTACAGGCTGCCTGCAGAGACACAGGGGGGTCGGGTTTGCCTTGTGGAGAAAAAACTCCCATCCCAGTGACTGACCAGCTCAGCAGCAAGTGAGAGCTGCAGGGCAAGTGTCCCTGCAAGTGACAGATCTGCTCAGGGACCCACAGCCAGTGGGAGAGCTGATAGAAGAGTCAGAGCCAAGCAGGGACCCCAAGCATGGTTGAAGTGTTGGGGTTTTTGCAGCACTCATGTTCTGAAGGAGGAAAGGGGTGTCCCAGGGATTAGAAGCAGACTTACCCTCCTCCTTTGAGCTCAGGACACTCGGGATATCCTTGTGGGCATCAATCTCTTCCAGGTATGAGGCTGGGAACCAGGCAATCTGCTTGTCTGCATTTTCCACTAGCCACCATCCTGCAGCAAACAGCAAAAAGAAAAGGGTTTTTAACAGTCTGCAAGTAGAGAGATGACCATAATCCCTGGATGGGGACTGCTCTGACACAGGGAACAGCAGGGATGTTCTGCAGAGCAGCTCAGAGCCTGGCTGCTGCTGACCCTTTTTTCTTTCCTCCTGTGCAAATCCACTTAAGCAAAACGCCACATACAAACACCCACCCATTCCTGTCATGTTACCAGCTCGACATTTGCCAGGCTACAAATCCATCTACACCACCCGTCCCTGAAGCTGAAGGACCCCTGGCACACGTACCAGTCATGTCCTTGATTAACACTTCCACAATTTCCTTCTCAGTGACTTTGAAGGTCTTGTTCTTTGTGTCTTTGGTTTCGAAGGTCTCGATGCAGCGGTAGCTCTGGGAGGCCTGGGGGTGGGTAATGCAGGAGAGCGGCTGCTGGGACTGGCTTTTCTTCTCCCCTCCCATTTCTGATGGCATGATCACAACACTGAAACATGAAAATTGACATAATTTCACTGAAAACTCACATGGAAGGTTGAGTTTAGTATTAATCTTGGTGAAATCATCTGTGCAGCAGGCTAAGAAGAGCTCAGGCATCAGAAACAACACCATCACACATTAAAGCACTCAATAAAACCTCCCTGCTCTGCTGCCCCAGGAGGTGACAGTTGTTCCTCTCCCACCTGTACTCTGTGACGTTTCTGTTTCATAAGGACACAAATAAACAAAAAGTACAGCTATGATTTCATACCTGTTTTCAGGAAAGGAGGGGTCTAGGTCTTGGGTCTGTGCCTTGAAAAACTGAACCACATCTTCACCCTGGGAGATTTTAGCATCTGTTTTCAGCAGCTCCTGGGAGTAAGTTTCCAGCAGTTTCAGTATCTCCAGGTACTTGTTCAGTTTCCCACTCATCCTCTGCTTCACAATCACATCTTTAAAACAACAAGAGCAAAGTTGGTTTGCAGCAGATCTGGGTTCCTTGAGAGCAGCATCTTTAGCCTGAACATAGGGGTGTCCTCCCCTACCCCCTTCCCTGCACAAGCCCAAACTGTGAGCAGCTGAGGCAGCAGTTGCTTGTGCCTCCCTGCATGTTACATAGTGCCTGATACCCTTCTTGAGTATCTAAAATTTATATTTGATCACACATAAATGTTTCAAGGAGCTCTGGGCCAGTAAGTGCTATATAGATTTACCAAATGCAATTATCTATTACCAAAAAAAGACTAAATCTGTGTTAATTTTAGGCAGTGACAGGCTCAGGTCCCTTGGTGTAACCCAGCAGCACCATGCCAGGAGCTGTGAATCTGCTCCAGAGGAGGGTCAGACTCAGAGACTGATGATATCTAGGTCATCAGTTATGATGTCCCCAACAGCTCTGTTGTGGTTGTTGGTCCATCAGAGATTCATGCTCTGTACCTTTGAACCTGGGTATTGTCCGGTCAGATCTCCTGAGGGACCCACTCTCAATGGGGAATTTTCTCTTCAGCTCTTTCTGAAAGTGAGGAGGAAGAAACAATAGTGATGCTTCACAGCCCCGACACAGCTGGGCTCCTTTCTCCCTCCTCAGCTCAGGAATCCTATTTTCAGGGAAATATTCACTTACATGGAATCTCTTAAAGTTTTCAAACGTCCGGTAGATGAGAATGTTGTTCTGATCTGACCAAGACACAAACATCATGTAGTTCTGGAAAAATAAAAGGGGAAAGTGCATTTTTGAATTTTATTTTATTTTATTACAATATTCAGTATTGGATGTGTTCAAGCAATCAGCATTTGCCAGGACTTGTGGCTCAGTCCTGGCTTCAGGCTGCAAAACTGTCACACTCAAAAATCAGATTTAATGTGAGAGCTACACAAATATTGCCAGAATTTTAGAGCCATAAATAGGTCATCATTGTTAAAACCAGAAAAAAAATTAAAATGTATGATGTTGTGAACAGAAAGACAGCAGAATCCAAGATAACCAACTTCTTATGATATCAAGCCCATTAACAAACAAGTCCAAGACCCCTGTCCTACATCCCAAGGCTCCAATCCCAGCCATGGGGGACACGAACCAGCAACCCCCTGTGAGGGGGAATCAAAAAAGCCCCCTCGGGTTTCCTGATTTGTAAATAGTTAAGGAGAAAAAAAATAAATACTAAAAGAAGAAGATGAAAGTACCTTCTGCTTTTTGCACTGCATCAAACCTACAGCCTTCACCTCCAGCGGGAACCTGCCGCTCATCTTGCCCTCCCGGTCTCCTCCCAGGGCTGCCCAGCAGAGATGAAGCTCCAGGTGTGATTCCCCAGGTTAAATAGGCCGGGCCGGGAGGTGGGGCACGGGCAGCCCTGTCCTTCCTCCTCCGCCCAGTAAGCAGGGCAGGAATTCCATCCTTTGCCAAGCTGCCGGGTGCGCTGCCCCGCGGCTCTGCCGGGCAAACGCTGCGGGGGCAGAGCAGCCTCAGCGCCCATCCCACCCTCGCTGGAAGGTGCGGGGCAGGCAGCCCGGCCCTGCTGCCGGGAGGTCCTGCAGCCCTGTTCGTTCCCAGGGCTGCTGCGGGGCAGGGATGTGCCCGCGGGCGCTGCCCCGCACCCCCCGCCCGTCCCGAAGCCGGTGCGGGGCACGGCTGGTTGTGCGGTGCAGAGCTGTTACCAGCCTCGCTGTCCCTTCTGCTGAGGCTCTTCCCCTCGGAGGTTGCTGGCAGCTACACAAGGTTTTCCTGCCCGCAGGAACCAGTGGGAGATGCTGGTGCCCCCGTGGCTGGAGCGAGGGATGAACAAACGCAGCCCCAGGGTGTAACTGAACAAGTGCCAAAGCTTCTCGGGTATAAATACACGGTGGAGACTCAGCTCCAAGTGCCCTGTGCTGTGTCCCACATCAAGCCAGTGCCCGTGCCCACCAGGTGCAGCCCTGCAGGTAACTGCAGCCCTGCACAGCCTGTCCTGTCCTCTCGCTGACCTGCTGCCTCTGCAGAGCCTCAGGTTCTGACCTGGCTGATGGGAATCCTGTGATCAAACCATCTTCTCCGTCCTCCCTCCCCCTGCTCTTTGAAGAAGACTAAATTGAATCATTATCATTATTGGAGCCCAAATTGAGAGGCTCAGGCCTGACCTCCCTTTCATTTTCTAGCTACACCTGGTGTCTCAAAACCCTCAGCAAGATCTGCCAATGGTTTTTCATCTACCAAACCCCCCCCTGACCCCCAGCTGGAATCTGAGCAGGAAGCCAAACAAGATTCCTTCTGGATGGTCAGAAAATCCAGTGATTAGGGCCTTGCTTTTTGTTTCATGAGCACAGCAGCTTCTGGGGACAAAGGAAGTGCTTTTGTTGCAGTTCGATCTGTTGCTGCTGGATATGTGTTGTCTGTTGGGAAGGCAAAGCTACACAGAGAGCATTCCAGTCCCACAGGCAGCTTTGGTGGGAAAACCCCTTTGATGGCCCCTAAGGGGCACTTCCTGGCTCACAGAGCCAGACAGGAGCTGCTTGGAGGAAAGAGTCACAGAATCGTTCTGTTTGGAAAAGCCCTTTAGGATCATCAAGTCCAACCATCACCTCAGCCCTGCCAAGGCCACCACTAACCCATGGCCCTCAGCACCACATCTACACAGCTTTGGAATCCCTCCAGGGATGGTGTTACATCTACCTGGACCATAGTGTAGGGTTTTATGGAGAGTGAGCTTCATCCAGTGAGTTTATTCTTTACGTTCACACTTACCCAGAAGCTCCCCATCCCTGAGGTGGTAAAACCCTTCCCTCTGACTCCCTGCCATTGTACCCAGGCTCAGAGGCTTCTCCTGGGCAGTGAAGCCAGGGCCAAGGTGGCCTTCCCATGGCTGTGACATGGCTCTTGGGAAGAGCTGGGAGCAAGGCTCTCAGTGAAGCTCAGTTGCTTGGCTTCCTGCCTCTGTGCAAGCACAAACCATGATGTATTCTCAAGAGCATAAAGGTTTAAACGCATTTACCCTGCACGGGAAAAGCCCAAGACAATTAAGATCTTAATGTCATATTTTGCTGTTCTCAGGGGATTCAAGCAGAAGGGGAATGTGGAAAATGTACAATCAAGGGTGACAACAGGAAGGTGAGAAACGAGGAGGAGGGTGGCACCTGAGGCTGAGGGGGCAGCCACACCGTTTGGAGAGCCAGTCCTGGGGAGACTGGGTGGTGCCAGGGATCTCTGGTGAAACATAAGCAAAACTCCTCAGAACTGGGTAACAAGTTCTTGGGAAAGCTGCAGAAGCAAAGGTCAGGGTCAGAGGGCACCCCTCTGAGGTAACAACACTTCTGGTGTCACCCTGAGAGCTCTGTTATCAGTGAGTATCAACTACTGTTGGCTTGTTGTTGTCAAGTCTGATGTCAGGAAACTCAAGATGTTGGTCTAGGGAGCCACGTCACACTAGTCTAAGGTGATGCTACCTGTGAAACCAAAGGAAGGGCTGTGCCACATTGTCCCTAGATCAGCACAATTACTGCTCCTCCTTCCCAGAACCCTGACAGGGCAGGGCCATTCCTGGGGGAAAGACAGATAACTGATTAGAAGAGACCATCAATTCCACCTCTTTGCTGGATACATTTGAGCTGGATACACATTAAAAAACTACAAAACGCCATTTTCATTTTGTCAAGTTCACTTTACATCATCTACTGCTTCCATATCATCCTGCCATAAACTGTTCCCTCCTTAGGTGTAATTATTAACAGAAGGGTAGGAGTGGTCTGCCCGGACAAAGTAAAACTCAGCAAGTGTTGCTGGGCACTGCTGTTTCATCATCAGTATTTACCTACATCATTTTTGAGGACAGCCAGTATCTTTTTTCTTTAGTCATTTTACAGGGTACAATAGAGATCATCAATTAATAGGTCACTTATAGGAGGGGACTGTCCAGCTTTGACAGGACGTTGAATGCCCCAGGCTTTTGCAGCCTGCTCCAAGGAAGCCACACACCCCTGGCCAAGGTGGAGCTCTGCCTCCTGCTACGTGAGGAACATCACTGTGGCCATGAACAGCTGCTCTAGGTGCATGAGCCACTGCTTGTGTCACAGAAAGTGAGTAAGGTGCAGTCACAGGGAGTGACAGCAGGGTCCCTGCCCCAAAGAGCTGCGGTCAGAAGGACAGGGTGGGTTGTCCAAAGGCTTCAGGGAGACCCCCTGGCCACCAGAACTGCCCCCTCTGCTGTTTCAATGACAAGACCAGCTTCCATCCACTGAGTGTAAAATCTCCATGACAAACACTAAGGGTCTGGTTTTCTTTTCATTTCTATTTGGATCAGGAGTAACTTGACCCAGTGTGTTTAACCAGAGCTGAGTGGGACACGTGCCTGGACCAATCCTTCACTGCATCCCAGGAGATCCAGCAGCAGAGCTTGAGCAGCCAAGGGCAGCTCTTCACCAGCTCCACCACAACCATGCTCCAAGTCCAACAAGCAACAGCCTTGTCAGAAACACACACACAACGAGGAGGAAGGGCCTTCTGAGCAGCCTTTGCCACCTACAAAGTCAGGTCTTGGCGGGTCAGTGACACTCACAGGACTCTTAAGTCAGGCATTTCTCTTTCTACACACAGGCCAGGAGGAGCTGCTTCTGGTCAGACTCACTGACCAGGGAAAGGAAAAGAGAGAAAAAGTCCTCAAACCATCCTTGAGATACCATGGCTGGAAGAAAGAGATATGGAAAGGAGCCATGTTGAACCCTTGCCTGGAATGATGCTGGTAGGAGAGCTTCATCTTTCCCGTCACCTTCAGGATCAAAACCTGCCCTTTACTGCTCTTGAAGGTCACCAGTGATAACACATGACCTATCAGCACCTTTAATGAACAGCCCAGCTGCTAAAAGCTGATTTTAAGAGTACAAAGAGTTTTCAGACTTCAAATAAATAAACAAACCTTTATTAGAATTTTTTTTAAAAAAATAAATCATCCAACACTAGAGTTGACAAAAATATCCTTCACCTTGTGAACAAAGGAAGCAGTTGAACTTCACACAGGCTGGATGAGAGATGTTACAGTATCTAATCCAGATGAAGGTATTTCATTTCCTCCTAGTTTCAGGAGCTGCTGCAGGCATGAAAGCATTTTTCAGTGGCCAGAGGAACCCGACTCAGACACACCTTGAGCACAGCAGCAGAGCACTGCTCCATCCTGCGCTGCAGGGGCTCCAGAAGGTGCACATCCCTCTGCAGCACCAGGGTTCACTGCCCACTCCTGGTAAATTCCCTTGGTGATAAACAGGGCTGGAGCAGGGAGAGCCCTGGTAGCTGGGGCTGCAAGTAGAAGGGGAGCAGCACAAGAGGTGTCTGCAGGGTGGCTGTGCACAGGACCTTCCCCCCCAGGCCTGCACAGCACCAGGAATGGATTTTGCAGTTCCTGCAACCTGAGGTTTCATTCAGATCACAGGGAATTCCTGCAATGGACTCGGGCCTGGGGCACCCTTGGTAATGGCCCCAGTGCAGGAGAACAGGGCTCAGGACACAGGGACCCTGCTCCCCTGGGTAGTCACTGGTAGCATGGTATAAAATCACATCAAGCTCCCTCACACCTCACACCTGCTGCTTGAGAGGGGTGAAAGCAAGAAAATTTCCCTTTAAATGTCCTTGGGATGCAGCTGCCCAGCCCAGGGAGAAAGCAGCTTTTTAGGGGAGGTTTGCTCACCCCCCAGGGCACCACAGACCCTGTTTACCAAGCATTTGTTGCTGTAATTTCATCACTCCTTTGTAGAAGTGGCAGTGCTGTTCTGAGGTCGTGCAAAGGACAAAAACATGATTCAAGAGGCAAACTTCCAGGAAGGATGAGAATGTAACCTCAGCCACTGCAAGAGTTTTCTCACATCATTTTCTAGAAATAACAATAATAATAAAGAAGGTGTTTGATGAGTGTGGCGTTTGGTACAAGGCCAACAGAGCCTGTGTACGTGCTGGGACCCAGGGCCAGGACGTGATGGAGAGCAAAGGCAGGGTTCCCTTTCCAAGGGGATCCAAGCCAGCCAGAGGCTGTTCCTCCACAGCACACAGCCTGTCCCACGTGCTCCACAATCCATCAGGGAAAAGCCCAGCAACCTGTACAGCCAACGGCAAGTGAGGCAAGGACTGGTGAGCGTGGAGAAATACTGTTTTCACTCAGGGAAAATTTGTTCTTGCTTCATGCTAAATATGGTAAAGTCTGATTGGAGACAAGATGGTTGTTTTCTTCCCAGATTAGTCAGAGAAAGGCTCATCCTATTCTTACCCTTTCCTCATTCCCCACTGCCCTCGATAAGCAGAATATGCAAAGTGCTTTATCTCTCCCGGGGGTTCCACCAGGGCTGGCAGCTCGAGTTAAAAGTTCATCTTCATTTTGGAGCAAAGAGCAGATATTTACATTCCTTGCCCCCTTCAGAAAACAGGGAAAATAATACTTAATTTTCACTCAAAACTTGGCAGGGAGTAGTGTGAAGTAGAGCTGTTGTTTCCTTAATGTTTAATTCTTAATGGTTCAACACATTCCCACAGCAAATGTGGGAAGAATCTCTTCCTCCACTCATGCCTGAGCCTGACTACTGTCCTCTTGCTTTGAGGATAGTAAAAATCAGGGAGGGCTGCAAAAGGATGAGGAAAAAGAGACAGAAACCTCCAGCTGTACCTGTCCTGTAAGGGACAGGTGATTTGAAAAGCAGAGCTCTCACAACAACAGGGTCATTGACTCTCAGGAGACAGTAGCCCCTGCCCAGGCTGGAGCCCACCCCGAGCTCTCCTGGCACAGGCAGAGGACACTGGGACACTCCTTGCCCAAAACCAAGAGCAAAATCTTGCTGAAAATTTTGTGCTTTATTTTTCAAGAGCACAAAAGGAAACCCCCAGTTTGGCTGTGCTTGTGCTCAGAATGCATTCACTAGTTCCATGGATATTCAGAGTGTCTGGGATGTAGGAGACAGGCTGGAACTCAACACAAGCATCAGAGCACTGGCTGTGCCAACTTATGGAAAATAATTTGGTTTTCTCCTTCTCCCTGCTCTTGTAAATGCATCCACTGCTACGTCTGAATCCTCATTCTCATCAGCAACAGGATCCACGTGTAAGAACAACACAAACTTTAAAATAACATGCTAAGGTCTCTGGGCATTGACCCCCAGATCTGTGCAAGGCAAAGTCTTGGAATGCTTGGTGCTCTGTACAAGGATAGCAAGATTTTTGTCTTCTCTGTGTTAATTAAGCCTGTTATATTGGAAAAGTAGCAGCCTCTCTATAGATATAATCATAGCCATAAATAAATGAGAATCCTGCTGGAACCTGGGATCACACTGCAGGAAAAGGGCTGCGTGAAGCCCTCTTGGCATCACTCACTGGGGCATTTTCTCCTTGGGGCCACCCCTCCTTGAGGTCTCCCCTCCTTGGCATGACCCCTCCCTGGAGGTCTTCCTTCCCTGGGGTCTCCTCTCCTTGGGGTCACCCCTCCTTCAGGTTACCTCCCCTTTGCTCAGGGGCTACACTTAAGCTCAGACCTTTGTCCTTGCCCAAAGCCCATTGTGGATACACCTGTGCTGTGTATTTTGCCCATCGTGAGTTGACTTTCTGGCCACAGGGCTTCAAGGGCTGGGGGTGTGTGACCCCAGGAGGGTGTCCAGCCCCAGCTGCTGCCCTCACACTGGAGAGCAAGCAGAAGTACACGTATGTGACCGCAAATACGGGTCATGTCCCGTTGCCAGCCTGTTTCTTCCCCCTTCCCCTGCACCCATCATCAGCGGCCAGTTCCCAAGCACTTGTGTAGTAACTGCCAAAGATAAGAGCAGAACATCAAACAGCAGTTTTCCTCTGAGAAAGGCAAACACACCCTCTGCATTTTCTCAAGTGCAGGTTTTACGGACATTTCCTGGTAATTCCCGTCACAGTCGCCCCGTGTTGCCCCGTTCCGGGCACAGATGAAGCAGCTGGTAGGAGGAGGCACCTGAAGTGATTTCAGTAAGCTCCATCTCTCAGATGTCAGGAATTTTAAAATGGGTGGTTTTGTTGAGAGCACCCCGGCCAGGAGCACAGCAAGGTGCCACTGTCAGCTCCGATTTGGATCTGAGCACCTCTCCTTTTGTTTCCTTGCCTGCTTTGAAACAAGTTGGTGCTGGTCCTGAGTGCAAGTAGAGAAAACTGGGAGGACCTTTTCTGCTCTTCCAGCCGACCAAAAAAGGGGCAGGGGGAGCAACACTGAGAGCAAATCCCTCTGGAAGCAACAGCTTCTTTCCTGGTTGTAAACTTTTTTTTCTTTCAAATAAAAAATAAAACATGCTTGTATTTTAACTGACTCAATAAATGAAATCATTAACAAGGAAGCAAACTGTTGACTGTTAAGAGCCAAACAAGGAGATTGCCCTGATTTAAAAACACCTCTGCACTTGTAATTGCTTGAAGACCAAGCAATAAAGTACTGTAGGAAATTCCCTGGGTCCGTCTTCCAGACAACAGCATTCGTTTTCTCTTGAACTAAAAAAAAACACCAAGGTCATGAACATCTTTTAAAACTTTATTGGTGGGTAAGGAAACAAACATAAAGAATGTCTTCTCCCTTACTTGGCCTTTCCTTCCTTAAATTCAGATATATCATGGTCAATAACTTTAGACAAAGCCATTCCAGTAGTTCCTATCAGTTACTCATGTTTCTTCTCCCTCCCTCACATATATCAACAAGAAGAAATGTTCTAATGAAATTGAAAAATACAATTTTATTTTATTTTTTTAAAAAAGGAGCACTGCTAAATAGGAGGCCCAAAGATGGAGATCATTAGCTCAGCACCAGGCAGACCTGGCAACAGATCAGGCATTTCCATGTGAAACACACTAAGTTCTGAGATCTTTTTGAAGTCAAGTCTTTGAGTCATGTACCTAAAATGATGCATTACCTACTAAACATTTTACACCATGCTGTGTTAAACACATCAGAAGATAACTGCTAAAAATGAGCAGTATTTTTCAAATAACTTTCCTACAAATTGTGTCTTTGCAGAATTAGTGGCAGAACAGCACTTTACACCAGGTAAAAGACTCAAGATGCATCTTAAATAGGCTACGAAAGAGCCTGGAAGGAACAGGATGCTGAAAAGTACAGTTCTTTGTAGGGCAGGAGCTGCTAAGGAGAAAGATCCCCAACCATGACAGGAAAAAGGCTGGTGCTCCCTCAAGGGGAAGGGGAGATGAAAACCTATCCTAGCCAGCCAAGATTATTTCTTAATGTGATATTTTGGTCTGCCTCCATCCCAGCCAGACATTTGTTTGCCTTAAACAAAATAATAATATTTTTCACTTGACCTCCAGGGCATGAAGAGCTGAAAAGTGGATAGAAAATCCACATTCTAGAGCACAATGCCTGCAGCGGGAGGCTCATCCTGCAGCCTCAAAACCTGGGCCACTGTCCTCAGGGCCTCGCACGCCTGTGGCTCACCGGGGGCTAAAGGAAAGCTGCTGAGTGTCCACTGGAGACCAGAGAGCTGGGGCCAGGCTGGGGTTCTCCTGCACCCCAGCAAACCCAGCCAAACCCAGGGCTCACGCCTCGGACAGACCTGGCCCTGCGCGACTCTGACGCAGAGGCAGGTTGGTCCTTCCTCAGCACGATTTTACAGGCACCTGGCAGGTTTCAAAACACGCACCATTTGATACGGGCGTGCTTTGCATGAGCTGGGATTGAGTTATCCGTTTGTTTGCTCTTTACATCACTGTTGACTCTGCCAGGGCCCTGGAGATGACGCCGAGGTGATGCTCAGCGCTGGCACGCAGGGCAGCGTGCCACGGGCTCTGCCAGCCTCGGGATGCACGTACGTACCGATAAATGACACAGATAAAGAGCTATTTTAGGCGCGAGGTGGGCAAGCGACCGAGGGACGCCCACAGAATCACAGAATCATAGAATCCTAGGGGTTGAAGGGACCTCAGAAAGATCATCCAGCCCAACCCCCCTGCCAGAGCAGGGGCACCCAGAGCACATCACATAGGAACGTGTCCAGGGGGGTTTGAATGTCTCCAGAGAAGGAGACTCCACACCCTCTCTGGGCAGCCTGTTCCAGGGCTCTGTCACT
>NW_009951916.1:49689-50338 GCF_000747805.2 Chaetura pelagica | reverse complement strand
AAAAATTTTTTTCGGATATTCACCTTGAACCTCCTATGCTCCAATTTGCACCCATTGCCCCTTGTCCTATCACTGGTCATCACTGAGAAAAGCCTAACTCCACCTCCCTGACACTCACCCCTTACACATTTGTAAACATTGATGAGGTCACCCCTCAGTCTCCTTTTCTCCAAGCTAAAGAGACCCAGCTCCCTCAGCCTTTCCTCATAAGGGAGATGTTCCACTCCCTTAATCATCTTCGTAGCTCTGCGCTGGACTCTTTCAAGCAGTTCCCTGTCCTTCTGGAACTGAGGGGCCCAGAACTGGACACAATACTCCAGATGCGGCCTCACCAAGGCAGAACAGAGGGGGAGCAGAACCTCTCTTGACCTACTAACCACCCCCTTTCTAATGCACCCCAGGATCCATTGGCCTTCCTGGCCACAAGGGCACATTGCTGGCTCATGCTCTACTGTCTACCAGGACCCCCAGGTCCCTTTCACCTACAACGTGTGAAGGAAAACCCATCCCGTCCTCCTCAAACACCACATTCAAACGCAGACCCCGCTGCTGCGTTGCCAAAAAACCGACCAAACACGACAAAAACACCCCAAAAACGCCAGGAAGGGGCAGCAGCAGCAGCGCGGTGCGTGACACGCGGCCCCGCCCC
>NW_009951916.1:32437-44062 GCF_000747805.2 Chaetura pelagica | reverse complement strand
TGTGCAGGCCCTGCCCTCCCTTCCTCCTCCTCACAGCGCAAAAGAGCTGTTTCCCCCCCACCCCCGAGCACCATCATCACCTCCCTCACAACCCTCTCTCCTTGCCGCAGGACCTGGCAGTCACAGAGGAGAAAGAGCCACCCCCGGACTGTCCCCTGGACAGCCAGCAGCTGGGCCGCAGCACCTGGGCCTTCCTGCACACCATGGCCGCCTACTACCCCGACCGCCCCACCGGCGCCCAGCAGCGGGAGATGAGGGACTTCATCAACCTCTTCTCCAAGTTCTACCCCTGCGAGCACTGCGCCGAGGATCTGAGGGAAAGGTGAGTTGCTTCCTTGTTTTTCCGGGGTGTTTTGGGGGTTGTTTGTTTGGGTTTTTTTGCCAGCCCAAAACGCTGGGCTGCAGCAGGTGTTTGCATATCAGCAGCTCTTCCTGCAGCTGGGGTTGGTAGCCACCTGAACTGATTTCTTACATGATTGAGTAAATCAGATGTTGACTTGGAAAACAAATAACCTTTTCTCGTGCTGTTAGGCTGCGTGCTGCCTCCAAGGCATGTTTGAGGCGATTTCAGGATTTTCTGGTTCAAACTGGGCTTACACTCAGTTGTGTAATTAGACTGGGTTTTGAAGTAATTTGGCTTTCAGGAGGCAAGTGCTTTTCTATCCAGAAAACTCCCTTTATAGGCAACCTCAGCAGTGAAGGCAAAGACCAAAATGGGCTGTGATGTTTGATCCAGTTTTCTACTCCTCTTACTCTCAGCCTGTATCTCTAAAGTTTCAACTCCTCTTTTCTGGACGATGAACATGCAAAAAAAAGGTCTGAAGTGTAATTATTGACTGAGGAGACATCACATGGCAAAGCAACTACTCTGTTTTTTTATTTTTCTTTTTTTTATGAGTGTTTTGATGAATTCAAGCACTTCTTGCATTTTATCATAGATGAGCTGCTCGACTCCTGTGTCTTTTCCAGTTGACACTATTATAGTGGAGGTTTGGCCTCTGATAATTACTAATTTCTGTGTGTTCTCTTTGGGATTCATTCTGCAATAGCAGAAGAGGTGACTGGCTGGCTGCTCTGGGCCTTCTTCAGATATTGAAGCTGGTGGCTGTAAAGAAGTAATATTTCTTTCCTCTTCCCTGTTTGCAGATTGCGTACAAATCAGCCTGACACTAGCAACAGAAATAACTTCTCCCAGTGGCTGTGTCTTCTTCATAATGAAGTGAACAGGAAACTGGGGAAATCGGAATTTGACTGCTCGCGGGTGGACGAGCGCTGGCGGGATGGTTGGAAGGATGGTAGTTGTGGTTAATCCCTAGAGACTGCTTTGGAAACGGGACAGACCAACTCAACCTGGTGTTGAGTCGCTGCAGGGAGCTGTGGGAGTCAGTGGCTCTGTGTGTGTGTACCTGCTCGTGTGTGTGACTGAGACAGCTTGTGGAAATAAAGGTAAACCAATTTTGAGAGTCAATTTGAAAATCTTATCCTAACAGTATTTTGAGAAATTACTATGTAAATGTATTACCTGAGGGATCGTGGCCTTACATTTAAGACAGGAATTGCCAGAAGCCTGTGGAATTAAGTCACTGATGAACTCATGGAGTCTTTTTCATTGTGACATTTCCTTATATTAGGGGTATTTGCTGACTTCTCTGACTAGAATTCCCTTTCCCTGAACACAGCTGTGGAGGGCTGTGCTGTGGAATTTTACGTTTATCTACAGGCATTATGCTGATGTTTTAGAAAATACATGTGATCAGTTGTCATTTTCATTTCTGTTCTTATTGAGCAAATTCATGCTCAGCTTTGTGCCACCAGGTCTGTACCCTGGGATCTTCAGTGCTTGTTACTGAACTTGGATTCAGTTCCTTTGATAAAAGGCCTGAAAGCTGGTACATTTAATTTAAATACCACAAAAATGGATCCCAGATTTCTCATTCTTTCAATGTATCATGTAAGAGGACATTGCAGAAGGCAAACTAAAGCAGGACAAAAAACCCCCACTCATCTAATGAAGTGAATGAGTTATCAACTCAAATGTTTTAAATGGATTGCTAATTTTCTTTGGATCCAGATGTGGTATGATGATAAGTTTTACTCAAGTGCTTTTCTTAAAGCAGATAACCTCTTCATCTCTGCCATGAACTTTTGTCAGTTGTGAAAATAGCTTGAGACTGATGTGTGTAATGAAGCATGTTCAGATTTGTTTGGCATCCAGTATTCCTGAGATGTCACTTGTGCTTTGATATTCTTGATTGGTACTTGCTGACCTCATTGCTACTCTAGTGTTATCCCTTAGCTAAAATTCTTTAGAACAAGAGGACTTTACAAGCCCCCTGCACTACTGGAGCCCTGCTTCAGGCTGTGATGTCACCTTGACATAGTATTTATTTCTCAGGGGACTCAAACTGGTCCCTGGGGTGGATTCTCTCTGTAGAGCTGTTCAGAATCCACACTGTGTGTATGTTTCCTAAGTCACCTCTACTGCATCAGTGTAGTGATAGTTAAATGTGAATTCCAGATTCAAGTGAAACAGCAGCATCAATGACTTATGCCACAGTTCATATAAATGTGTCTCTTTATCAAAAAAGACAGCTTACAAAAAATAAAGTCAAAATAATTTCAAGCTCTTAGAGCAGATGGTGACATCTTGCCCTGATTGCATTCCTGGCTGTGAGAAGTTTGCAGGCATTTGCACAAACCATGACAGCAGTCAGCTCTGTCCTTCTGTACTTCCTGTTCAGGCCATCTTACCTGTGTTAGTGAGCTTCCTTATTTCATGCACTACAGTAAATTTACTCTGACAGAGTGCTGCCTGGAAATGTTAATGGTACTTCTAGAATAGTATTAGTTATGACAGCTCATAATGAGGAACTTTGATCTTCAAACCCACATGCATGGGGCTCCTCAGTGTTTAGAAAAGCAATAGGAAATGCATTTTAATGTTTTATGGTGTGCCCAAGTTCTTTCAAGCTGGACCTGTTAAAACAGGATGAGATAAATTTTATGGGCTGGTTATTCATGAAGTTTTTTATGTACTAATGTTCCTAAACAAACCCAACAAGACAAGGTATTTCATGAAGTGTGCAATCTGACTTGTGACTTGAAGGTATTGTTCAGGTTATTAAAAGTGCTCAGAAAACTTTCCTATGAGCAGTTTGAGGTTTGCAGAACAAATCTACAACCAATAAATTCCATTTATGTTTTTTTTTGTTTTGTTTGTTTGTTTTTTAATTAACTCCGTGCCCCAGGTGAAGCACACTAGTATCCATCAGTGGGGAGAGGACCAAGAAAAGGCTGTAGCCTTCCCCTTGTGCCAGGCAGGAGCTAGATGCCCCAGCTATGTCAGGGTAGCTTTAGCAGCTGGGGGTGTGGACAGGCAATTTCTTCTGGACTTGGTTGTGCTAAAGGATTTTGCTGTTCTTCCTTTACAACCTGCCCTCGAGTGTTCTCTGTGACAGTGTCATTGCCTATGGAGCAGATAAGAAGTTTTCTTCCCAATTTGCCTTAACATAAATGAGCAGGTTGGTAAAACACCCATCTTGTCCCTGCTCATCTGAACACTGAGAATGCTCCAGGGTGGTGTGTTGGGCACCTGGGAACTGTTGCTGGCTGGGGATGGGCAGGTGTGTGGTGACCTTCCTGCTCCCTCCTGCAGCATCTCCCCACATCTGAAGAGTGTGGAGACAAAAATAAACGTGCAGAAGGAAAAGCCCCTTCTGCCAGTGTGTTATGCTGTGTCCTGGCAGTGAGGAAGGGGTAGGGGGAGAGCCCTAAAGCTGAAGCCAGTGTCTTTAGCAAATGCTTCCAAATCCTGAGGCCACCAGCTGTGGCTGCTGGGATGTTATCAGGGCAGTTAGTAGCTTTGCTAAGTGGCCAGTTGGTAAACTCTGTACTTGAAGTTTGCTCTCACGTTTATGGCTTTGGAGAACAGCTTTGACTTAGATGTTTCTTGAGCGTATTGTAATCTCTCTGAACTTAACTGTGTGTGGGGGAGATTTTTGTGCTGCTCATTTGTACCATGTCTCAAGTTTTAATCTTACGTAAGGAATTTCTATATAAGATATTTGTATTTGTGTACAGAAAATTTAATCCTCTTCTAAATGCACTTGATTAAATCTAGTTTTAAAAGTATCTGTATTCAAATTACATTTCCTGTTGATGTGAAAAAAATAAAGCAGCTGAATTCATGCCTGGCTTCCCTACTGCATGAGACCTTAGGAAGAAGCATCCCATTGTGCATGGCCATGCCCAGTGCCAGTAACCTTCCTGTGCCAGTGTCACTGCCTGGGGTTGTGGTTCTGTGTGTTGGCCAGACAAGCTGGGACTGCAACTGGTCTTTTGTGCTGCTCAATTGCTGCAATTCTCTGTGGCCCACGAAGCTACAAAGCTGCAGCGATGTACATCAGGCCCTTCCCCATCAGAGCAGAATGTGTTTTCAAGTGGGGATATTTTATGGGGTTCAGGTGTGGGTTTTTTGCTGTCTGATCCTAGTAGCATGAGGTATTGCAGCTGGGAGGAGCTCCAAGCTCTGAACCTGAGTGGGATGGCAGAGGGGGGTGTTACCCCCTGAGGGGGAGTGTTTGTTAACTACACGTTCACCACACAACCATGCACATCCCATCGGGTTTGTCAGAGGGAAACTGCTTCCTCCAGACGAGGAGCCCTTGGAAGACGCAGCACCATCAGGAGCAGGTGCTGCCTAAGGAGCTGGTGGGATCTTACTCCTGCAGCACCTGGCTAACCTATCAGCTTCACAAAGGGCTTTCTGTTCTCAGGGACTGGTTTGCATTCATAGCTGTAATTTTTTCCCCTTCTTTCCCTCTCCCCCCGCCCGAAAGCAAAGAGCAGTGAGCCACGAGGGAATTGCCTGCTGCATCCACGAGAGGCAGAGTTGCCTGAACATGTAACAAGTGCAGATGGTGACGGAAGCTCCATTATGCCTTTAACATTTTTCCAAGGATTAGCTGTTCCTTTTCGGTGTGTTGGGTGTATTCAGTCTCCTGTTGACAGGAAGATTCCCAAGAGCCTCTTTGCTTGTGTGTGTCTTTTGCTCCAGCCTGTTACAGGCAGTGTGTGATATTTCTTCCTGTTGGAGTTTTACAGGTTTGGAGAGGGAGGGGTTAGATTTTGCTTTGGTATTTTCACCCCTTCCTATAACATTGATAATTTTTTTTATGTTTTCCTGGAATGGCTGTTCAGGTTTTTTATTTGCATGATGGAGAGGAGTTGCCCAGTACTTTGTGCAGGAATAAGCGCTTCAGTAGAAACTGCCAACAAGGTTGTGTGGTCAGCTCTTGATTTTGTAGGCTAACAGGAAATGTGATAAAGCAAGTAAAGCAAAACTACAGCTAATAACATGTAGGCAAATCAGGAGTTAGGATGTAGAAGACAGTCTGGGAGGCCAGGAGTCAGCTGGAGCAGTGCTCTGGGCTGGGTGTCCCACAAGGATGTGCCCATGAACACTGTGTGATGCTTCTGGGCTGGCTGGCTCAGCTGGCCAGGGGGTCTGCACTGATGCATAGTCAGCTCACAGCTGAGGGATGGTGATAGTTGGCATCTGCTGCACGTCAGGAAACTTGCCACAGCTCCTGAAACTCTGGAGCAAATGTTGGTTCCTACCTACTAAGGATAAATGAAACTCAGTACCCTGATCTCTGTTGACCCCAGGGTGTCTTATGGCTCTCAGTCTGTTGGTTTTGTAATTATTCTTAATGCTTCCAGAAAGGTGCAACAGCAGCATTAGCATTTGCCAAGCTTTGAAACCATGCTGTTCCCCCTGGTGTGTGACAACCCTGTCTGTGCATGCTGGGTTGGTTAAGGGAGCTAATTCATCCTAGGTTACACCAGTGTTTGGGCTTACAGCATCTGGCATGGGGTGGCACAGACAGTGGTCCTGGTCCTCAGGCCTGGCAACCTCTGCTCCCCCAGGAAAACTGCTCCTTTGCCTTGTGCTAGAGCAGGCTGCTGCCTTTCCTTTCGAGCGCTCCCAATGCAGACACCTCTTCCTGCTCCGAGGTTTTCCCTCCTATATGTCATCTGCAGTCACGCTGCTTGACTTGTGCTGTCTCTTGCTGCAATGAGCTTCAGAGCTGTGAAGCCACGGGGAAAATTTGCGTTGCACCTCAAACAAGCCAACGGTAGAGGGCAACACAGCGCGTATTTCAGTGACTTTGTCTCCTACAGCTCTGGAATAGCAAACTGCTCCAGATATCCAGTGTTTCACCTCATGCTAGTTCCTTTCCTGAGGTTTTGGTGCCTTCAGTTACTTTTCAAACTAGCGTACAATACTTCTTGTACAATTACCTAAATAAGGGATGTGTTATTTCTCTGCCTGCAGCTAAAATCTGCCCTTGGAAGTATAATAAAACACCCTCAGGATGCTATTTCCAGTGTGTTTCCTACCTGATCTTCAGCCCACAGCTCGTCATACATGCAGAAGTTCTGATTTTTTTTGTCAGGTCACTAACAGGTTGGAAAGGGTGAATTAATGATACCTGATAATTTTGTAACCAACACTTTCTTACACAGAGCACTGTGTGTGTACACAGGGCATTGCTTGCTTGTAGGCAAGTGCTTTCAGATTGGGCAGCCTTTGGAGGTCCTCATGGTAGTAGGGGCTGTGTTGGGTCAGATCACAGAATTGTAGATTTATTTTTTTTTGGATGGAGAAGACCTTTAAATTCATCAAGTCCAGCTGTACATATCTGTATAGACCAGACATAGGCAGGGAAAAGGGTGCACAGCAGTCATGGGACAGGCATCATGTTTAGTCAAAGAAGGGATCAAACTTATTTGACATGGTTGTCATCTTCTCTGGATGCTTTATGGAGGAAAAAAAGGACTTGGAAGGAAGGTGACAGGACAGTCATGACTGGAGTAAAGCTGTTCCTGTTGAGGCACAGGGATGCAACCCAGCCTTCCTGCAGGGGAAGGGGTAGGAAGAAACTCCCCAGTTTCATGGGAGTTTTGTTTTAAATTAGCAGGTATGTAAGAAGGAAAACAGCTGAGTTAAATTAACGTCTTGCCCACTGCAGACACCAGGCAGCTATTTCATACAGTCCCTCAAAGATTCCATTTCTTGAGAACACCAAGCTTTAGGTCTAAACTCAAGTCCCAGTACTGGATGGAGACTTACCTACAGTTAGGCAAAACTGGGCTTTTCCTGCTGCTTCTATGCTTGACATCTGGCCCAAGCTACCAGTAGTGGAAAAAAGTGCTTCATGGAGATTCGCAAAGTATGTAAGACAAGGGCTGTATGGCTAGAGCACATGGCTGGAGGCTAAAGAGACTAAAATTCAGTTCTTAGTCAGAAGCTTCTTGCTGGCTTCCAGGTAAGTCACTTCATCTTTTGCAGCCACACTTCCCCTTCTGCAAAAGGGGGGATTAAAACTGGTTTCAGCAGCCTTGGCCTGTGTTTCCTATTTAGATGACAGTCTCTTTCAGGGAGGTTATTTTAGTGCATTTGTACTGCACAGTCTTGGGCTTGAGGTTGTTCTCTGTAATAAAATCACTCATCTCAATCTGTCCCACAAGTCTCCTTTACATCAGGTCACATCTTCCTTTTGAATCCAAGCACCTGTTTAGCATTTGCTGTGTTCTGTTAAGAAACCAAGTGTTCAGTGTTTTCAGGCTACCTCTGCTAACACCACATGCATTACACAAATGTAGCCCTTTTTCCCCCAAGAACTTGTGCTGTGAGTCCTGCTTTGTGGTGTAACATGAGCAGAAATGATCATAACAAAAGGACTGAGCTGGGAGAGCCCCTCTGGCAGCAAAGGTTGCTGCGGCTCAGTGAGAGCTGCGGAAGCTCTGTGTGTCTGAGCACTGCTGGAGCTGTCAGCTCTGCTCACATTACCACACCTGCTGAGCTGCAGCACCAAGCAGGGAGCAGATGATGAGCACCAAAGTCAACTTGTTGGTCAGGCCCTGCATGATGGGACTTGCTGTCATGGTCTGAAGGAGGTCAGCTTAGAAAATGGTTCAGGATCTTATTTCCCTTTTGTCGAGCTCATCCCCAGGTGCTGAGCACCTTCATGCAGCAGAGTTCCACCCAGTGACTGAATCAAGTTAGATTACTGGTTTGCCAAAACCCCCAAACTTTTTGTGTGGTGCAATATATTGATAAGAAACAAAGTACACATTCACCAGATGAAATGTCAAGCCTGTAATTGCACCACTGGAGAGTATTTTGAAACCCTTAGCGGTTTTGGTCAGTTAGGTTTTTATGCAAGTACTGAGATATTAACTCTTCTGTTTAAATAAATGCTATCCTCAACGAGTTCTGTATGCAAACCTTGCCCTGGCAATTTCAGTCAGTAAAGTTTTCTGCCTGTTTTTTATGGCACAATTATCTTGTGTTTCTACTTGCACAGTAACTGCTGAGTCCCACCTGAAAAACGGCTGCAGTTCAGCAGTAGATAAGTAACCAGCTAATAAATGATCTTCCAGGCATTTTGGGCTCTCTAAGGTTGGAGTGCATTAAGTAGATCTGCACACTAAGGTATTGGTAATCAGGAAGTCCCTTTCTCTCTGCTAATGGACACTGAATTTCTAAGCAACTCTCAATATTTCCATCAACTGTCTACTTTTCTAGAGACTGCTGGCTGAAAGCAGTATCAGCCAAACTCTAATGAGTGTCCAGCAAGGCGCTGCAGAGGAGCAAGTGAATGAGCATCTTTCAAAGTCCTGCTTCAAGGGTGCTGCCCAGGGAATGTGGTGGCCAAGCTGTTCCACCTCCCACGCACGTGCAGAGGACGGGGTCAGACCCCGCGTGGCAGCCGAGGTGACTCGGCTGGACACAAGTGGCCACAGCCAGGCTGGCTCCCAGCCCTCTGCCACAGGGAGCCTGTGTTCTGCTTGTGTGGGTTGCTCAGCTGAGGCAGCCTCACTATAAATACATTGTCAAAGCTGTTCTGAGAGCTGGGCAGTTTCACATCGTTATTTTATTTTAGAGCTGTTAAGCAGAAAGTGTGACTGGTTGTTTTGCCAAGTCGGGAGCATCCCACCCCTGCCCTCTGCCACAGAGGGTGCTCCCACTAAAGAAATCATATTAACTCCTCTTTCCTGGCCTTCCTATGGACCAGGTCCCATCCCTGCCATTGTAGTGCCTGGACTGGGAAGCAGAAGGTGACAGGCTTAGCCAGCTCCTTGGAAATTTTTGCAGATATGTTCTGCTTTGTGGAGTCACACTAGCATGGCTTGCAGTCCTTCAGCTGGCAGGAGGTAACTTGGTAGGCTTTCAGAGATTGGTTCTGTTCAGCCATGAGCCCCTGGGAAACAGCACCACTGCTCTGTGGAGCTGCTGGAATTGACCCTCAGCTGGGCGGGTAGGGCTGACTCAAACTGGCTTTGAGCAAAGAGAAAGCCCCACATGTTGTCTCCTCGAGGTTGTCATGTCCACGTGCTTACCCCTGAGTGAAAAACCTCATCGCTTCTGTGTGTTGAAGGCAAACGTGAAGAAGTTGGTGTGACTACAGGTGGCAAGAGGCAAGCCCATGTTTTGCACTGCCTTTAATTAAACCCACATAAAATCCAGACACAAGCAGATTTCAGGCACATGTCTGCATGCCAGCCTCTTTGTTCCAGGGGGAATGGTAGATGCAGGTAAAACTTGTTCAAACTGAACAAAAGCTCTGGAACGTGCCATTTCTAACTGCTGTTCTTTTCCCATATTTGATGGGGGGTGGGGGAAATGTTCAAGATGCAATCTCCTTTCCTCCTTTATTGGCTGGCTCTGTGTGTGAGCTCATTTGCAGTAATAGGAAGTGAAATCAAGATATGGTTTGCATGTCAGCTAGAAACAGCTGCCCTGCTCTCTCTGCACTGGGGCAGGGGACAAAAGTGAGCAAAATATGACATGGAAAATTATTGTATAAACATACTGTACGCAGCAGAAGTTGGAGAGATGAATCTCAAAGAAAGAAGATGCGTTTGGAAGCAGGAATTTTGGTGGGGATCTTGCCTAGTGCATCACAGTCATGTTCTGAAGGGTATGGACCATGTATCTGCTTGGTTAGGATTTGTTCTACAGGGGCAGCTGAAAGATTCAGGCAGTACTTTGGTCCCTTGTGCTTTATGTGGCCTGAAATACACCACATGAGCTGGGCAAGACATTTTATAAGAAGGGAGCAGAGGCCCAGGACGATTTAAGTGTCTTTTCCAACACCACCAGAAACCCCAGAGCAGACCCCAGAGGTCTGGAGGATTCCCTGTGTGGTACCATTCCCTTGTCTCCATCCGTATCTGTGATGGATACAGGCTGCTTTGTTCTCAAAGCATGAAAACAATTTGTCCAGGCACTGGAATGGCTGCTTCTAAACTGCTGAAGCTGTTTAAAAATTCTCACCTATGGTGACCCCTTCAAGTAAATATGGTCTTTGCTCTTAATCTGCAGTTCAGGGCTGAGCTGGCGATGCTCTTGACACTGGTGTGCAATCCCTGGCCAGCCCCATGGGACATCCTGCCAGAAGAAAAAGGGAGGGACCAACCTGGCATCCTTTTTGTAGCCTTTTAAATTTTTTTTTTTAATTTTCTTAGCATAGTAAAATGTGATTTCTACTGGGCTAAGGAGTGAAAGGCTGAATTCTGCCTTTTCTGCTGCGAGTCAGAAATAGATCTGGGGCGATGATGACTCACCTGTAATTGAGAAAAACTGAATGGCATCATCATGAGCTTCAACAGTTAAATCCTGATTCCCTCTGCCAGAAAGCACAGCCTGGCAATGCTGGGAAAGGCCAAAGCCATCCGGGGCCCGGCCACAGGAACCCTTGGCTTTGTCACAGCCTTTGGCATGGCAGGGGCTGCACCCCAACCCCTGCTGCACCCCCACCCCTGCCCCCCACAGCAATGGTCCTGCACAGAGACATGGAGCTGTGGGGACAGCAGGGCAAGAGGAGGGCTGGGGGGAGCAGGAGAAGCCCCCCAGCCCCACTCTGTGCCAGCAGGGCATGCCTGCTCCTCCCTGCCCCTTTCCCTGCAGTTCCCATCCCAAGCAGAGATGATGTCAGAGTTGTCATGGCATCGGTATCTATGGAACCGGGATCAGCATCACTGCTACCAAACTAACTCAGGAGATGGGCCTGGAGCTGTGGGGGGGAACTCCCTTTGCAGTAATTGGGGGTTTCCCTCGGTAAGGTTCCTCTTGTTTTCCTTCTTCCTGCTGTGCCTGGGGAGGGAGCAGGGACAGGGCTTGGCCTCCTCCTGTCCCACAGCAGCTCTGGGTGCTGGGGGCCAGAGCTTCAGCCCCATCAGCCTGCACTTCTCTTGTCTGTGCCAGCAGATGGGTGTGTGACAGTGTACCTTGTGGTGACACAGCCACCAGACCCGCCACCTGCCATCCCAGTGGGCTGCTGGAGGTGACAGGTGGGACACCAGCAGAGCTGGGCACAGAAAAGGCGTTCATCTTTGGGAAAGATGCCCCTTTCATAGAAGGGTGTGGAGTGATAGGATGAGGTGAAACAGTTTCAAGCTGAGAGAGGGGAGGTTGAGATATGAGGCTGAAATTCTTTGCTGTGAGGGTGGTGAGAGCCTGGCCCAGGCTGCCCAGGGAAGCTGTGGCTGCCCCATCCCTGGCAGTGTTGAAGGGCAGGTTGGATGGGGCTTGGAGCAGCCTGGGCTGGTGGGAGG
>NW_009951916.1:17807-31567 GCF_000747805.2 Chaetura pelagica | reverse complement strand
TGGCTGCTTGCGGGGAGATGCCCTGGGAGGGCAGCGCGGGTGGCTGTGCCGCTGCCCATTAGTGGTTTTCTCCCAGGTGCTTGAGCAAAGGACAAGGGGATGGGGTGTAAATCGGGAGGCAGGGGACGTTTTCCTCCCACGCTCCAGACATCCGTGTGTGTGTGCAACAAGAAATCCGGGAGCCAGCCCTCCCTCTGCTCTTCTAAAAGATGTCATTCATGCTGTTTGCCCGTTATCCCTGTGCCAGCCGCAGCAGGAGCTGGGATGTGCTGAGCAGCCCCTCGGGAAAGGCTTCTCTGGCTGGGGCAGGAGCAGCACGGGGCTGTGCCCAGGCTCGCTGGGGCTGTGCTGGGCTACCAAAGGGCTAACGGTGGCCAGGAAGTCACCTGCCCCAGCCTGGCTTTCACCTGCCAAGCTCAGCAAGCACGGGTGGCCCCGGGAGGTCGGCAATGCCTGGCCCTTCCCAAAGCCCCCCGGGGGCAGGGTCTGCCCGTGCTTGGCCAGAGGCTGCTGGTGAGCTGAGCCAGGCCTGGGGGGCTTGTCCTGGCCCACATCATGTCTCTGCTGTGCCTGGAGGCCCTTGGCTCCGTGTCACCTTCAGCAGAGGCAAATGCAGGCAGTGTGTGAGGGACAGGTGTGATGAGAAGGGGTTGCCCCCCCAGCCCAGGCCCAGTGCAGTGCATGCAGTGCATGGGAGCATGTGCTGCTCTTGAGCACGTGGGCAATTCCAGCTGCAATCACGAGCTCAGAGATAAACCACATGCTGGGTGAGAGCTGGTGTGTTTTCCAGGGCTTCGAGAAAGCCCCTGGCTCTATGGCTGGAGAAGAAGGGAGGCCAGGTATGGACCTGGAGCATCAAGCTTGGGCTGGCTGGGCAGTTTTGGGCAGGGTTCTGGCACCTGGCAGCAGTCCTTTCCTAGAAGCATTGCCTCCATCCAGAGAACTTGGTCTGGATCCTCCTCAAGTGGCAATGGCAGTCTCTTGGTCATGGTGTTGGTTTTGGGCATGGTTAGGTAAATTTCTGGTTGACCCACAAATGTGAGTTAGGTTCCTCATAAATCTGCCACCACACACCCAGAGAGCTCACCAGCCTTGTTGTACAGGAGATGGGGCACTGCTGGGAAACAGGGACAGAATATGGAATATAGAGATAAAATAAACATCCCAGATGAGAAAATACTCATGCTGGCAGATCTGTGGGGAACCCTTCTCCATCACAGCTCCAGCATGAGGGTTCAGGGCCTCAGCTTGCCTTTGCTCAGCTGCCACAGTCCAGTTACTGATGTCTTAATCTCATGCAGCATTTCAGCTCCTCTCCAGTGGGAAGAGGGACTTTAGGCAGTTGAAAGCTCTGGGAGATGGAGAACCACCACTGGTGTTGATCCAGCTGATGGCCATTGCTGGGGCTTTACCACCAACTACCACCAAAGGAGGATCCAGCTCCATTTTGTGGCTCCAGCAGCTGCAAACATCTGAGGGCCTGGAAGGTGAATGGTGACATCAGTGCAGAAATCCCCAAAAGGAATCAGTGGTAAAGGAGGGGATTCCTGATTGTACCTCGCACAGCAACCTCTCCCTGACAGCCAGAGTAATTCTGAGTATCTGAAGGGGAAGAAAACTGCTCCTGGCATGAGCTGTAAAATCAAAAGCTGGAAAGAACCATTTAGCAGTTCCTCATTCATCTCTTCCCCTTCTCTCTGATGAAGTTTGTCAGATGAAGATGTGATCTCTCTTGTGGTTTCCTTTTGAGACATTTTTTGCACAGCAAAACAAGCTGGGTATTCAGGAAGGATCCCCACACAATCATGAGTTCCAGTCTCAGGGACTGCCAGCACCAGCGGGACTTTCAAGTGTCCACACCACTTTGAGGGGCATTCTTCAAACAACGTAAGGTTTGACTTTTAAAAGCAGGTCTGGAAAACATTATGGTGGAGTCAGAGTTTCAGTAATTCCTGTGCACTTTGAGAAGAGCAGCAGTAAAAGTCTTTTCCTCTCATGATTTAGTTTTGGCCTCAAGAGCTGGAAGCCCAAAATACATGTGGTTTGAGATGGGGCAGATATAAGTGGAAATGTGATGGAAAATGAGGCTGAGTGGTCAGGTGATGCTCAGCAGAGATCAGGTCCCAATTTTACTACATCTTACAGAAATACTTAAGTATTTTCACTAAAGTGCTTGTTTCTTGCTCCACTGACCCCCCAGTTGCTGCATGCAACCAGCATCTTGGCAGCTGCCTGACCCCATCTGCTGCCTTCTTCCCTTGTTTCTTAAAGTTGAACAAATTTGTAGTTCATCCCACTGGCGGGAGCTTTTCCTGCGCAGGATTTTATCTCATTAGGTCCAGCATTTTTGGGGGGGTTTCCTTGCAATAGTCTTATGTTTTTAAGACCAAAACCTTTGTTAGGGGATTGGAAGAGGGCAGCCAGATCTGGTTACTTGGCAGAGGCATGGCAGCAAAGTGGCAGTCCCCGTGGCCTTGGATATGTGGAAGGAACCTTTTATGACCAGAGGTTATTTCGGCTCCAATCCAGCAAAGTCTTTATGTGCTCAGCTCTGCACTGACACAGGTCTCAGCCCATAATTCAGCACATCATTGTCTCTCAGCAAGGCAAATGGGCTTTGCTGAGTTGGGGATTGGTTGTTGGTAGGGGATTTGCTGGGGGGTGGTTTGATGTACCAGGGGTAGGTGTCGGTTCTGGGAGAGAAGGAGCATGGGCTTCCTGGCCCGTGTTCAGGGATGCCTTCTTTCTCCAGAGGGATGGAAAGGGCAGGATTTGTGCTTGTGGTAGAAGATGTGTTTATTTTTTTTAGAAAAAAACAAGCTCAGAAGCAGAAGAGCCAGGCAGCAAATTAGAAAGAATGTGGCTCCAGGATTGCTGCTACCCTGCGCCCTCAGGACGGGGCACTTCTGAGGAGTTTCACACCTGGGGTGAAGCTGCAGGAGAGCTGGTTTGAGGTGCTCTAGGGCATACGTTTAGGTTTGCAGGACTACAACATACAGCTCTTGTAAAGGGTTAGGGTTGAAGTCTGGAGCAGACTTTGCCTGCTCCTGCAGACACAGATGAAGCTGACTGCTTGGTGCGTCGAGCTAACCCAGGAGACACCAACAAGAAATACAAGGTGGGAGCAATTCCAGGCTGCAAGCTCTGAGTATCTCTCATGGTCCACAGTGGCTTCACTGTCTCTAGAGCACTTGGAGCTTTTAGAGAAGACCTGCAAGGCTGGGCTGGCACTTAAGGAGCCCACGGCGATGCTGAGAATCATTAGCGTGATTTTAGCTGCTCTGGACTTTGTCCAGTCTTGGGTGCTTTTCAGTAGGGTCACCAGATTTCCCTCTTAATTCTCTCTTTCCGTGGGCAAGACTTAAATTTAACATTTTTGGTAATGGGATTATACAGAAGTTTCACTGCATTTGAGCTTAAAATGCTGCTAAATGATCCTTCTCCTGTCATCCCTGGTTCCTAGGGCAGCTGGCTCGCCAGGCTCCGATTGCCCTACCAGATTAGGGACACTGGATGGGCATTGTCTTCCAGCCAGCATCTCTTGCCACATTAGATAAAGTAACTCAGTAAAAATTGGTCATGTGGCCATCAAAATGCATCCTTCCCAAGCTGATTAGCCTGGTAGACATGTCCATAAAGCTATTACAGCCAGCAACATGCCACCTCTCTCTGTGCCAGAAACTGCGTCAGGTCTTTCCTTTGTGGTCATATCCATAGTCCTTGTGGGAGATCTGGCAGTGCTTGAAGTGCTTCTGTAGGCTTCACACCCTCCAATAAACTATGCAGATCTGTGCTGGAAACTTCCCTGTGATTGACAGCTGTGAAGATAAACTGAAGATGGACCTGGGACCTGATTCCCCCAGATTTTGAGCCAGGTGGGTGTTGGAGGCAGTTGGTCTTTTCCAAGGGTCTAACTCATCCCTGAGCCAGGATCTACAGGAGATAAGGCTGTGACTCAGGACAAGGGCTTACCTGAGGCTCTATGCTGGACAGGGTGTGGCCTGTGCTGATTTGACCTTAATTGTTCTCTCATATTCATGTCCTTCCTTTATGTGCTGGAGGGTGGCTTGAGGAGGGGAGGATGCTGAGCAGGGTCGTGTCTGTCTCACTGAAGCTCACATTAGAGTGGTGAATGATCACCCAGACATTGGTACCTGCTCTCTGTACATGTGGTTTTTGCCCAGCAGCATTGATTGTGAGCTCCAGCAGAGCAGATGAGTGGTGGGTTATTTTCCTTCATGCATTTCATTTCCTTGATGTTAACATTAACAGTTGCTTGCGTGTGTAATCAGCGTTTTGCAGTCTCCTACAACCCCACACCTTCTGGTAATGTTTTTTATAGGTCCCAAATCAAAGTACAGTGCAGCAGCAGTGGGAACATCTCACCTTAAAATGGCTGACAGTTCACACACTGAAGCTTGCAGCTTGTGCTCTCTTACATTCTTTGCTTTCTGCTTTCCTGTGATGGCTGTGCTTGGACCACAAGGCCTCATGAAGCACATTAGAGGTACCTGGGCTACAGGAGACTAAAAGCAACATGGATGAAAAATGTGCATGTCCTGGGGTCCAGCCAGCTCAAGCCTCAGGAGGGAACATGGATCTGCAAAGTATAATTAGAGAACTGAGCCAGGCAGCCTGGCCAGCCACCTTCTTCCATATGCTAAAAGTCTGGTGCAGAGAAGGCAGCCACAGATCTCCCAGCTTTCAGCACACCTGAAGTGCTGTCTCCATCATGGGGCACAGAGGTGTCCCAGCACCTGGGGTTCCTGCCAGGGTCTGGCAGCAGCCTGGGCATGAGTGCCTGGATGCTGCTGAGCAAGGAACCTGCCTTCTCAGGCTCCCACTTTGCTTATTTGGAGGGAAAAAAGGAGATTTCTCTCAGTCTCCTGCTGCAGGGCTGCCTGTGTGTCTGTGCACCATCACCTTCCTACCTCTCCAGCACAGCCTGTGCTGGGGCATCCACCAGCACAGGGCACTGGGCTCCATCACCATCCCATGCCCCTATCACCCATTGCCATTGCTGCCTGGGAGCAGCAGGCTCCTGCTGGACACAGCCTTGGGTGAGCAGTGTCCCCAGGGTGCTCTCCCAGGTTTTTAGGGTGATACTCAACCAGCTCTGGATTTGGCTTTGCACCAGCCATTTTCCAGAGTCTGTCATGGCTGGTGAACCCAGGCCCTGTCCCTGGTGGCTGCCAAGACCTGTCCCTTTGTCCTGCGCTACAGAAACACTTGCTGGCCTGGTGAGGTGGCTCCACAAGCTTTCAACTGGGGGAACAGGGCAACTGGCTTTCGTTAATAAGTGTGGTCCCTGGTTGGTGTGACATGAGCTCCCTTTGCACTTCACAAGCAGCTGATCTGCGTCATCATGGGTCTGGGCACTTGGTCCATCTCCCTGCCTGGCGTTGTTCTCCCTTCCAGGGCATCACCGAGGCACAGAAGGTCCTTTGTGTGGTTGCAGTGCAAGTCTTACTGAGCAGGGTGGGAGAAGACAGCTTTCCTCCTCTCCATCCCTTCCGGCAGCTGAGTGCAGAGAGGAGCACTAGTGGTCCTGGCTGTGTGCTGGGATCTTCCAGCCATTCCCTGCCACTGTGTGCTGGGATGAGGACACCAGGACACCCAGCAGATTGACGTGATTCTGCCAGCAGATTTGTGTGAAAGCCTTGGCGTGGGGGGGTGCAATTTCATAACGGGGTGGCTGGAGGTAATCAATTTTTCTTACTGGTCTAGCACCAGTTCACCTGGCGAGTGCAAAATTTGGTGCTGGTTGAGTTGGATGGTTCAGCTGGAAAATGGAGTTTCCTGCAACTTCTCAAGCCTCCTTTGCCAAGCCTGTGGGATACAGAGGAGCCCCCTTAGAAAGGTGGATGGGGTTGGGATGAAGCATTTTGCATGGCAGATGCCCTTGTTCTGTGTGTGCCTGTGACCTTGGTGCTTGGGTCCGAGTCCTCTTCCTGCCATGCCTGGTCACGGGGACTGACCTGCCAGGCAGGAGGAGGTGGGAGTCAGGGGAGCCCCTCTGGAGAGCAGGATTCCTGCAGCCTTCCTCACTTGCAGTGGAAAGTCAAATCTCACTTGCAGTGGAAAGTCTGACCTTGTATTTTCACTTTCAGTTCTGCGATGAACCAGTTGTGGGTTTGTCATGTGCCATTTGTAGAGGTGGTAGGAAAATGGCACCTGATTTGCATGAACTTTTTTTTTAAAAGTGTGGGTTTTATCTTGCCCTGTCTACCCACATTTTCTCATTTTTTTTTTCACCTATGCTTAGAAAGATAAGGCCAAATCTATCCTTATTACAGTACCAGCACCAGCTGTATTGTTGTTTTTAAGAAAAACAATAACATTTCAATCACAGGGAGGAGGGAGAGAAAAGACCTGGAAAGCCTTATTTTCTCTGAAAAGTGTGTTTTGACAGGAGTGTTTCAGCCAGCACTGATGTTTTGAGTGCATCTATCAAATGTGTGTGCTTGAAATTCCTTACTGTTAGGGCCTCCTGTGAAGAAGCTGCCTGTCCCATGTCCCCTGCACCATAATGCTGCAGGCAGCACCTGGCCCAGGGGGTCTCACAGGGTGAGCTCCTTGGGTCATCTGGTAGCAAAAAAGGATTCTGTGCTTTGGAAAACCCTCTGGACTTTGAAGTTGAGCTTGGAAATATCTGTTATTTCCATCTCAGAAGTGCTGCCTGGGCATCCTCTATAGACAGCTCCAGGTGTGTGCAAACCTGCCCGCAGGCACCAAGCACCCTGTCCTATAACATCCTGAGTCATGTTCACAGGATCCATCCCTTACCTCCTGGAACCTTCTCCCAAAAGCATGGAGAAGGAGCCCAGATTGCTCATCCTGGGAAGACTAAAACACTTATCAGAGAATCAGAGTACGAATTCACTGGCCTGCCAGAGAAATGATCCCGTGGAATCAGAGGTTCTCAATTATTCATGTTTTCCAGAATCACGTTATTTCTTCCAGGGCCTGTTTTATAAATGCTGCTGCTATTTCTGATGGTAAATAACAATTTTGCATTATTTATGAACAGATTTTTTTTACAACTGCTGATATTACGGCTGCTGCCCAAGCACTGGGAAAATGATTATTACTGTTTGTTGTTGTTTCTCTCTTACACCATGACCCCCCCGTTCCGTGAAGGATGGTGATGTGCCCGTTGTGGAGGGACAGCCCAAGATCCCCCAGTGCAGCCCAGCAAGGAATAGAGTGTGAATGCAAGTGGGTGACTCAAGGGGCCACCATGGCTGGTGTTTGGAGCTGAGCTGAGCCAGGAATGGATGGGGGCAGAACCCCAGGTAGTGGTTAAATTCAGAGAGGAAGAAGCTCTGGTTATCTCGCTGTGCCAGGCGTGGGACTTCTGTACTTTCTGCCCCTGTTGGTGCTCCAGGGGAAATCAAAAGTTGCACCTGAATTTTGCAAATGTGTCTTTGGAAACTTGTGTTTCTAGGAGGGCGTAGTTCCTGAATGGGAGAATTCCTGGGGCTGTGGAGTGTTCCCAGGGCAGAAACCCACATCCTGCTGTCAGTGCCACAGACAGGGACACGTGCTCCAGGTGCAGATCCCCTCGGCTATGGGCCATGGAGGGGACAGGCCAGCACCAGCCAGTGGGGCCAAGGCCAGCACTGGGAGGTACTTGAGGTGTTTGGACAGAAAGAGTCCCACAGAGCCGCTGCCAGGACCCACAGGTGAATCCCTGGGGGGTTTTGCAGCAGCTGTGTAGGAGGGGGTGAGCTCTGCTCTCCTCACCTTCACATCCCGTTTTGTTTCTTTGTAGTGATGGAGCATTTTGGGAGAGCCTGGGATCTTGTTTGGTAGCTCAGGGATCCAGTTAAATTAGCAAGCAGGTCTCAGAGCATCTCACCACCTGACACAGGCCAGCTTGCTGCTGGCCTGGATTTTAAGTGCTAGGAGCCATTGGAGTCTGCTATCACTAACAGAGCTCCTCTGACCAGTCATTCCCATTTTAGTAACTCAGTCCCTTGGAGATCCAATTCTTTGTTGTCCCCTCCAACTTGGGGAAGAGTTGGTGGACACTATCTAGGATGTGTTTGCTGGTGAGACACTTGCATTTGTACGTAGCTTCAGCCAGAAGCAGCTGTGGCACAGATTCACCCCAGCACTGGGAGGAGTTTGGAGGAGAGAAATCTGGATTAAATCCTTTGGGGCAGGTGAGAGTGAGAAATGTGGCCGGTGTTTGGGTATAAATGTACATCACAGTGTTAGGTTAGAGAGGGGTTAGAGCTTGTGGAAGGGTTTGCTGGTGGTGGCTCCTCACGCTGTGCCTTGGGCAGTGCAGGGAGGTGACCCCCAGCCTGGTGTCAGCTCTGTGGGGCAGACACAGGGGGCTTTGCCAAGGCCATCAGCTGCAGTTTAGCATGTGGCTCTTTGGCTGCCACCTCTGTCTGTCACCTGCCTGGGTCTTATGTGCTTCGTATTGTGTTGTCACTGCAGAAGAAGTCGTGGGGTGTCCAGAGCGGGAGCTGTGCCGTACCCTGAGACCCTGCTGTGTGCTGGAGGAGCCTCTGATCCTTGCCTGTGGACATGGCCTCCAGCTGCATCCTACCAGGCAGGAGGTGTGCAGGGATGCAGGGAGGTGTGTTCAGGAATGCAGAGAGGTGTGCACGGATGCAGGAGGCTTGCAGGGATGCAGGAAGCATGCAGGGATGCAGGAGGCTTGCAGGGATGCAGGAAGTGTGCAGGGGTGCAGGAGGTGTGCAGGGATGCAGGGAGCCAGTGCTGGCAGCCAGGGACAAGACCAGAGGCTCGCAGCTACTGGAGGGGTGTCTGCACACCCTGCTTCCCTCCCTGCTCTCTGCCTTGGAATCCAGACAGCAGCACAGCACTTCCAAGGCTCTAACCAAACAGGATCCAGAGCAAATTATAACGCAGCTGGTCCCACAGCTTCTGCTGGCTGCCTTGGTGTTGGAGGGATCAGGGAATTACTTGAGCGTGTGGCTGGTGTTCCTGCAGGCAGCCAGCTGTGTGCTGCCATCCAGCTCCTTCCCTGCCTACAGGGAGATGGAACACCCTGGTGTCCCAGCGGTGGGACCGGGGCAGCCACTACCCACCCACCTGCCTTTTGTCCCTCGCAGTGCTGAAACCAGGTCACTGGATAATGCTGTGGGAGCTGCATCCTTCAGCCCCAGCATAGCCAGGCCTAAAACTGCCCTGTTGAGCTGCTCCCCACCTCCCTGTGTCCTGTCCCCCCTCCACTGGCTTCCCATCCATTTCTGGGCCAGTGACCCTCTGAAACTTCATTTCTCCCCACTCCTCAGGGACACGAGGGGTTTATTGAGCACAGCCTGACAGCAGGGAGCAGCATGAGCAGAAAGACCTTGCAGAAACCTGGCCCAGCTATTTATTTTTTCCTTCCCCAGCCTGTCTGGATAATAACATCTCTTAAAGTACTCTGCAAGCCAAGCCACTGATAGGCAGGTGGGCTCACAGTGAAGGAGGACCCAGGTACCATCACCAGCACTTTGCTTCGGGCCACCAACCAGGCGAGAGTCAGGGTCTGTCTTAACAAATGCCATGTTGCTATGGAGCCAAAGACAGGATTGAATCCAATTACGCTGCTGTTGGAAAACAGAGGTGCATGGGAACAGCAGCAAGTTGTGTTTTCTCCTTCCCTCTGCAGATCTTCTCCATCGTGGTGTTTGGCTCCATTGTGAACGAGTGCTACGTGAACAAGGACGGCCCCGAGCTGCTCTGCATCTTCAATGAGAATGAGAGTGCCTGCAGCTACGGCATCGCCGTGGGTCTCATTGCCTTCTTTGGCTGTATCTTCTTCTTTGTGGTGGACCTCTACTTCCAGCAGATCAGCAGCGTGAAGGACCGCAAACGGGCCGTCCTGCTGGACCTGGGCTTTTCAGGTAGGTCTCTGGCTTTGCTCTGCTGCTGGAGGACCAGGCTCCATAGGCAGCACGGGGTCATCGCTGTGCCCTCCATGCCTGAATCCTCCCCTCTCCTCCCGTGGCATGGCACGACTCCTGTGCCTCAGTCGAGGAGAACAGGGGTGGCAGATGGGTTGTCGCATCCAGCTATGAGTTGGGAGGCAGCAGCAAAGAAGCCACTGTGTGGTGAGGTGGGGACAGTGCAGTGTGCTGCTCCTCTGTGTCACTTCTGCAACCAGAGGCAGAGGTCGTTTGGTGAGGCCACCCAGGGGAGTGAGGGTTGGTGGTCACATCTCAGAGAGCAGACGGGACATTTCACCCTTCCACATCTTCTGCTTCTGGCTCAAGTAAATGTTGTTTCATCCGTGATATCTGGGGCTGTTTTCACTTAATGTCTGTGTGTGTTTTGGAATGAAGAAACACGTTTCTGCACATCTCTGCAGCCCCTCTGCCTGTGGGGGTCTGGGGTTCCCAGGGGCTTCTGCACTATCTGGAGCCCCTTCCCTGAGGCTCATCCATGCAGACAGGGACAGGTGGGATACCTGGAGCCAGGAGAGGCTACCCTCTGCTCGGCTGCTGGGGGAGTTGCTTGGCTGAGTTTGCAGCTGGTGTTCTCCATCTCCAGGCTATTGTGGTAGCAAAGTCTGAAGGTGATTTATCCAGCACAGGCGTTGCTGATGGCTCTCAGGTCCCAAATGAAAACATCCGTCATCGCCTCCCTGCACTTGCTCATTGTTAAGGATGTTCTCTCCTTGCTGGAAAGCTTATTTCCGTGGTGCTGGATCATCTACCCCTCATTAGGTGATATTTACAGCCCCTTCCATGGGGCTTGGTGCCTGCAACCCTTCAGTTCAAATGGAAGGGGAACATCACATCCATCTTGTGGCTGATGCTGCATGTTGCGGTGCGAGGCTGTGATCCTTCCAGCCTTCATCTCCTCACAGCCATTCTTTCCTCTGCTGGGCAGGTGTGGGATGGCTCTGCTCTCCATCTCTGCCTCCTTTCCCTCTTGCACTTGTCCTGCAGTGTGTGCATCTATGGGCTCCAGCAGTCAGCTGGAGGAGAGGGGTTCTGCTGTACCCAGCCTCTGCTCTGCCCTGGGGACAGGCAGCAGTTTTGCCCCAGGGGTCTGTGCTGGTGAACCCCCCAGTGCAGCTCTGCCTCCAGCCCTGGCAGCTTATTGTCCCAGGATTGATGTGTATGCTGGCACGAGCCCTGAGCTGCACAGACCCTTGGTGTGCAAAGCTCCTTCAGCTGCACAGAGAAGCGATGGGTTCCCCTCACCAGGAGGTGTCAGAACGGGTTCCTGCCCAGTGTATTTTATCCCATTCCTGTTGCTTCTCTTTGCTAGAATTATGGCTGCCTCAACCCTGCCTTCCAGCTCTCCTGACACAGCCTGTACACCCACTCTCAGGGAGATGCCAGGTGGTTGGTTGCTCCCAGAAGTCTCAACAGGCACAGATTTCAGCAGAGATGAAGTGCCTGGTTTCACTGGCACCTGAAGCCTCCACAGATACAGAGATCACAGCCCACTGGACCCCCCTGCAGCTTCAGGCACCAGTCTACACCCACACCATTTGCCTTGTTTAACTGCATTATTATGCCCTGAAGACATCTCCTGTGGGACTCTCTTCCTTCTTTTTCCCTCCCCACCAAGGATGGGACACTCAGTTCCCTCCTATTTCATTGCAACATTTCTCTCCATATGTGATCTCTGCATCATTGCTCCTTTTGATATGAAAGCTAAAAATGCATCTGGGAAATACCCAGGTGAGGGACACGCTTGTGTATGAGGGAGCATTGCAGACTAGGGTGTGAGAAAAGCAGATCACTCCTGGCCCTCTGCCCGGGTCACCAGGAGCCTTCTGGTGGCTGCCAGCAAAGCAGATGTCAACCAGCAGGTCACTGTCTCTGGGGGTCATGGGGGGACACAATGAAAATGTTAACCCACAAGTTACTTTTACTTGAAGGGGATTTGTGCCTTGGATCCATCGCAGATCAGAGCCACTGAACTGGCTGTGGGCAATGCTGGGGTGCAGGCAGGGGTGCAGGCAGGGGTGCAGGCAGGGCCACCGAGCTGTGCAAGCAGCATTTGTGACTCTTCCATCTGCTCCTCCAGCTGCTCCCGTAGCCATGTGCGGCTGCCTCAGGGCTGTAATTAGGGCTGTAATTAGGGCTGTAAGGCGGCTCTCCTGGTGTTTGCACTCTGCTGTCTGCAGGCCCTAAAATGATCATTGTCTGCTGGCTCTTGCTGTGCTGCCTGGTGTTCCTTTTTTTCCCCAGCGTGCTGCAGGTACAGGGCTTCAGCCCTGCCTGTTTCCAGCTGGAGCTGGGACCAGCACATGTAGCCTTCCCCCTACTGCCAGCTCAGCCCTCTCTGGGAGGAGTTAAAATCCATGGGTAGCAACAGACACCTCCAGAACACCCATGCCTGACCCCATCTCCTCTGTCAGGAGGAGAAAAGCAAAACCTGTGGGAAGTCCACGCAGGTGGCAACAGAAGTTTCTGGCTGGAGAAGCTCATGGTTTAGGCCTGAGGCAGGTTGGTGTCTCATTTATCTCAGTGGTACAATACCCAGCACAGCTGTTGCACAGCTGTTGCACATCTGGGGATGTGCATGATGTCATTTTAACTCTTGAAAAGCCTTGGATGACACCAGCCACAGCTGGGGCTTGGTGGTGGTGGTGGGTGGGTAGCCCCGTGTCAAGAGAAGGAGGAAGGCGTCTTCTTCAGCTGTGGCTGGGAGGCAGCTGGGGATGGGAGGTGCATGTGCCAGGAGCCCTGTGCTCTCACACGGGGTGTGGGCCCAGGTCTGCAGTTTGTGTCACACCTGAGGACAACGGGCAAGATACAGGGAATGAAGGAAGCATCTTTCCTCTCCTTGCAGCCAGACTGTGCTTTGCAGTGGGTGTCCCAGGGGACTGGCAGTGTGGCTGCTCATCCTGATGGGCTGATGATCTGTGAGAAGGTGGGCTGTCCCTCTAGGTCTCTGAGACCAGGTTGAAATGTAGGTGAGCTAAACTTTGGGCAGGCAACACACCAAGTGACCCTACAAGATTCCTTCCATCCCTGTTTTTTCCAGTGGTTGCAAATCAGCCTCTTTTAAAATAGCCCCTTTGGGGGCCACAGGCCAAGGCACCCTGGGTCACTGTTGCTGTTTGAAAATCCTGACGGCAGAGTGTTTCTGCACCAGCCAACTGGGCTTATTGCAGCAGAGAAAGTGGTGGGCAGGGACAGCCCTGACCAGCTCTCTTTCTTTTTTAGGTTTCTTGTCCTTCCTTTGGTTTGTAGCCTTCTGCTTCCTAACAAACCAGTGGCAGCGGACGACGATGACCAAAGCAGTTTCTGTAGGAGCAGATGCCGCCCGGGCAGCAATCACCTTCTCCTTCTTCTCCATCATTGTCTGGGTGAGTTCAGCTTTGGAGCTAAGGTAGGGAGAGGAGAAATGAAACCTGCTCAGCACTGAGCTGGGAGGGAGAATGTGGGACACGGTTTGGAGAAGTGAATCCTGGTGGGCAGTGAGGGGCTGTACTGAGGAAACCTGTGGTCGCTCCAAATACAGATGAAACTTGCGGTTTCTTACCCGGGAAGCATCAGCTCAGTCCCCCCTCACGGGGGAATTCCAGACTTGCCCTTCTCCTGTGGCTGGAAAGTTGCATTCCCATCGAAAACATGTCACATGTCACGAGGTGCCCTCATTTCAGGGTCCTGTTAGACCACCAGGAGTGGCTGGGTTGGAAGCGAATGAGTCCCCAGGAGCAGATCCCTGCCATGAGCTGGTCTCTCAGGATGGCAGGGGGGGTTTGGGAGCTCTCAGGCTCATCAGCCCACATCGGGAAGCCAGGCTGGCTGCTCTGCTGCCCACCC
>NW_009951916.1:6405-17641 GCF_000747805.2 Chaetura pelagica | reverse complement strand
GCCTGTGGAGAGAGGAGCGGGGATGGCCCCTGCCCCACCAGCACATCCCCTCTGGCTTTTCCTGGGCAGAGAGTGCCCAAGACAGGCACTAATTCCATATTGCCTTGAAGGAACTGGGGCAAAAGACAGTCTGAGGCTTTCCAGCTCCAGCCTGGCTCCGTTTGCTCACCAGTTTAACTGCTCCCCGCTCTGTTATTACCCAAATGAATCTCTTTTAATCCCAGCTCCCCCACAGCTCTTCTCCCTCGCTGTGTTCCAGGCTGCTGCTGGGAAGGCTGGCTGGGATGCTCTCCCCCATCCGTTGGCATCTGCTCCCACCCCGGGAGGGCAGTGGGGGCACTGGTCTCCTGCCACCAGCAGGGAGGGTGGCCAGGCTGCTGGGTGGCACCAGCAGCACCTCCACTGCCACCATTAATACATCCTGCTGCTCGGTCACTCAGCCCATGGTGGGGGAGCCACTCTGGGTGTCTGAGGGCGTTTTCCTTCCCCCCACTCAGCCTGTCACGTCTAAACTAATTGAATCGTTAATGAAACCTCCTGAAATAAGAGCAAGCGTGGTGCTGCTGCCCGCATTCCCCACCCTTTGTGTCCTGGATGCTGGCAGCCTGGCAGGGGTGAAGGAGTCTCAGCAGAACTGACCTATTTTGCTGGCCCAGGGCTCAGCAGCTGTCCCTGCCTGCAGCAGATGGGCTTGTTGGTGCCAAATCTGCATGGCCAGGGACCCGAGCCCAGGCTGCAACCCCCACCCCTGGCAGAGCTCTGGAGAGACCAACCTGCCACATAGAAACGGCTTCCTTAGCAGCAGGGGCTGTGGTTTGGGGTTGGTTTGGCTCTCAGCTATACTGGAGCAGAGCCAAGGATGCTTGGGGGGTCCTGACCCCCAGATGGGGGTGTCGGAACCCTGTGTCCCCCTCCCAGACACTCAGGGCTTTGCAGTGAGCCGGGTGGGATGCAGGGTCCTGCAAGGACATGGGGTTGTGGGGCACGTGGGGTCCTGGGAGGACATGGGAGTCCTGGGAGATGTGGGGTCCTGGTATGGGATGCAGAGTCCCGGGGGGTGCGGGGGGGACGCGGGGTCCTTCCCACTCCCCCAACCCTCCTCCCTCCACGCAGGTGGCACTGGCGGGGCGGGCCCTGCAGAGGTACCGCCTGGGGACCGACATGTCGCTCTTTGCCACCGACCAGTTCCCGGCCGAGCCCGGCACCGCCTACCCCGGGTACCCCGCGGGCAGCGGCATCGAGAGCACAGAGACCTACCAGAGCCCCCCCTTCAGCGAGACCTCCGAGGCCAACCCCAAAGGTTACCAAGTGCCAGCCTACTGAGGGGCCGGGGCTCACGGCGCCCGGGACCGGTTGATTGCAAATGTATTCAGTCCCATTTCCTTCATGTGGCAAGTCAGTGCTGGGTCCCTTACTATTAGCTAGTTGTGCAGTGAATTCTGTACGGTGGTATTGGTTCTTGTCTTACCTGTCCAAGGGTTTCCTAAAAGCAGTGTTCCCTCTAAGTCAGAAGGAAGGTAGGTAGGAAGGAAGGAAGGTTGCTACCACGTCACCGACACGTGGCAAAAGGTGAACAAATGTCCTCTCTGAGGCTTGACACTGGGCTCTGCTGAGCAGCTGGCAAAGCCCAAAATACCCTTTCCTGTTAGAAAACACAGTAGCTGAGTTGTTGTTATTTATCTCGTTCTTCCAGAGCTAACACAGAATCAGTCTTGGGTTGGTGAGGGTGGGTGGGAGGCGTCCCCCGTGCTGCTCCCACTGCAGAGCTTTGCTGTCCACGTTCCCTGGAAAGTGCCAAATTCACAAAGAAATAAGTGGGGTCTGTGTTACTTTTATATATTTACTGTACAAAAAGACAGGTGTTTCAAACCTAGCTTAGGATGCAAGTGACATGGGGGGGCACAGCAGGTTAGGGCTATGCTGAGTGTCCAAATTGCTTCTATGCTTCAACAGGGTTGAGGATGTAAAAAGTTACTGTTTGAAGCTGGAAAGCAGTTCAGCAATAGTTGGCTGCTAATTAGGACTAGACCGTGATCAGTGCAAAACAGAGTGTGTTGCAGTTCCACTTCTTCACCAGGGGGTTGGGAGAGTTTGCAGATGTACAGATTGTCTCTGGCACCGCTGAGCAGTTCCTCACACTCAAACCCAGAGCTGCCAAGATCAAAGCAGTGGGAATCTCAGCAGCTCCAAGTCCATTAGGAGCAGCGTTGAGCTGATATTTTTACACTGGGAGCAGCCACCATCTGTTGGCAGCAGAACCTCAGGGGGGAGCAGACATTTCACCTGAGGAATTCAGATGCAGAAGTGGAAAGACTCCATGGGCCGTTGAAGTCTATCACATGAGGACTCATGGCCCCATGTTTGCAAATAGTGGGAGCAGAGGGTGAGTGAAAAGCTCCCAGGGAAGAGGCTCAGCTGGGGCTTTCAGCTGCAAAACTCCTGCTTGGTAAAAACCAGCTCAATCTGCAAAACCCAATACATCCTTGTCAAGAACCTGCCTGCTTCCCCTGCCCGTCTCCCTGTGTGGCAGCTGAGCTGGGCTCTTTGTCACTGAGGACTGAGCAGAGGAGCTGAAACTTGAATTCCTGACCACCCTGGTGGCAGCTCCATCCTCGGAGACCTCCAGCATTCCAGGCTCTCTGCAGCCAGGAGCTGGGCTTTCATCTTGTTGGTTTACACTGACCAAGTTCTCCTCACCTTGTGACAAGCAATAGTTACCAGGCTGCCCCAGCTCTCCTTGTAGCAAAACCATCCTGCAGTTGTTCGGTCCTCATTAACACAGCTCACCCCTGCTGCTAAATTGCAAATAAATGCATTAATTAATGAGCAGCTCATCTCACCACGAGTGGTCACTGTCAGGGACAAAGTGTTACTTGAATCCCCTGCTTCCAAGTGACTCTTGCAGCGAGGGGTTGCCCTTGCTGGTGCTGAGCTCCTCGCACTCCCTCTGGATGTGTCTCCTTCTGGACACCTTTGCAGAAACTTTGAAGTCCAACACAATGGGGCAGGTACCCCCCAACCCCACTGCCTGCCCCCCTGCCCGTGGTGGAGGCAGGAGGAGGAGCAGCAGGACACTGCACAGCTTCATCTGAGCTGTCACTCGCTCAGCTGCTGCAAGGAGCAAGGAAGAGGGTGACCCAGGGACACCTGGGGGTGGCCCATGCCAGCAGAGCTCAGCAAGCAGTGGGACATCCTTGCATGAAGTAGACCAGGGACACCCAACCCCCAGTAGGGTACAAGCCTGATTTAATTATGTGGCCCTTTTTCTAGAGTCAGTCTTGCTGGGTTAGAAAAAAAGAAAAGGCAATGGATTTGAATGCAGGGAAGGTAGAACTGTAGCAATATTTTCCTTAGAGGGAACACTGAGATTTTAGCAGCACAAACAGTACTTGTGTTAATAATATTTTAGCAAAATTATAATCAATTTAAATGTTTAAATTGATTGTATGTGAGATAATGTTCGTTCAGTACCTTGTATTTTTTCTAACTATATAACTGTTCCAGAGTTTCCTTGTAACCGTAAAGGCCTAAAGCTCTGTCCGATGTGGGACGTGTCCCCCGGTGTAACCCTGTGCAATATTACAGCCCTGACCCTGCTCACCAAGGCCTGCCTTGCCTTTCTTTCCTGCCCACCTCCCCTGCCAGCAGAGGGACACGGAGGGGACACGCACACCCCAGCCCTGCCTGACCCTCAGAGCAGCAACGGTGACACGGGGGACAACTGCAGTGCCACGTCGGCCCCGGGGAGGCACCACTGCTCTTCTCCAGGTCTTTTTACAGCTCCCCAAAAGTCAGTGTTACCCTTTGCTGGCAGGTGGCACCGTGAGCTGTGTTCTGCTGGGCAGGAGAGGAGGAGGTGGAAGGGGCTTGCGCCCCCGAGAGGCTTCCTGGCATCAGGAAAGCAGGACAGATTGTTCCTTGATTAAGCCGGAGCTGGGAGTAACATATCCAACCTCACCAACAGGCACCTCAGAGAAGCTTAACCCTGTTCCCTCTGCCACCAAAAATGTCATTCCCAGCAGGTGGCACTGGGAAGGATGGGCTCTGGAGGCAGCCAGGCCAGCAGCCACCGCAGAACGGCTTGTCCAGGCAATAACCATGAGTTCCTGTTCCTGGTTGCCCGCAGAGGCTATGCCAGCCAGGCAGGAGGGGACCAGCTGTCACCAACGCCCAGGACAGACACACACACACACGCCCTGGCAAGAGGGTTTGCCCACCTGAACAAAAAACATTGCCTGGTTTGTTAGTGAGGCTGTTGCCGAGTGCTCGTGGGGCTCCTGGCCGTCCGTGAGGCTCCGTGGAATTCAGATGTGCTCGTGGGCTGGGCAGGGTGCTGCCCTCAGCCCAGTGGGTGCTGCCACCTCCTTCCCCTCATAGGGAATCCTGTCTTTGCAAGCCCACCAACCCCCCCTTGCCCTCAGTGCCAGCAGTGCCCATGCCAGGCTGTTGTAGCCCCTCAGTGTGCTGTGCCTTGTCAGGCAGACTGGGGTGCACTGGGATGGACTGGAAAGAGACACAACCTGCAGGTGTATGGTTAGAGAATTAGATCCATCAATGTTGTAACTGTGGGATATTCCTTGAGGTTCAAGTATTCCTGACATCCTCCTTTCTACTTCTTTCTCCCTCTTGTTTTCTCCCTGTGCATCCCCCCGTGGTGCAGCAGCACCAGCAGCTTTCCCTCTGCCCCCCCAGCCCACGTCCCACGCCAGGACTGTGCTGTGAGGTTGTGCTATGCCAGCCCCTGCCCCACGCCAGCCTCACAAGCTGCTGAATAAACCCCCCCCATTCTCCCAGAAGTGGCAGAAGCCCAGGAGCTCGTGGAGGGCCGGGCCATGGCAGCCTGACCAAAGCTGCTGTGTAGTGTTAGCCCTGAATTTGGGTGTAAAGAACAGAGTTCAAACAATCCTGGACCTTCCCTAGAGATGTGTTTGGCCCCCTCATCTTGCTCCAGGAGGCTCTGCTGCCACACATAGATACTTCTCAGCACTGGAGTTAGCCACGATGGGTTTTGCATATTTATTTTAAGCATATTAAAAGATTAGATAGAATTGGATTTTTACCCCCAGTATTTTAAGCCATTTCTAGCAAGGTGGGAGTTTTGCTTAACTGATACTTGGGGACAAGATCTCCCCCCATGAGGTGCTTCTGTATCTCAGGCAGAGCCTCCCCTGAAGTTGCCTCTACAAGCAGTTGGGGTTTCACTGGCTGGCCTGCCTGGTCATTCTGTGGGGGGAGTTTCCCCTCAGCCTGTAGTTCAGCAGTAGGTGACAACCAGGGCATTGCACTTCAACTTCTGTTGAGCAGCGTGACAGGGTGATTCCTGCCTTCCTCTTCCCTGGTCCTGCTGCTGCAGCTGTGAGGGCAGCAAAACAAACCCATGGTCATTGTCTGGTCATTACTTCTGTGGGATCAGTATTTCTCCCTATAAAAGCTGCTCTGTGGATGTGCAGACTCCCTTTCAGCCATTGTTCTCCTGAAGAGTGGTGAGGAGAGTGGATGGGTCCAGCTCCCAGTCCTGCTTTATTCCCAGTCCTTTCCTAGGTCACCTGGTGGAGCCATGTGTGGCAGAAGACCCTCTCCCCCCCCAACCAGTGAGGCTCAGAACCAGCCTTCACTGTATCAACTTGAAGCCCGAGCTCAGCTGTGTTTTGTTGCAATATGCATTTAAACCTCAGATTCTCTCAGAGTTTGAACATCAAACTGATACCAAATGTGGTTTGCAGATCTCCCTTTCTTTGCAGATACCTCTGTCTGAGCAGGCCGCTTCAACGACTTGCAGCTGTCACTCATCTTCTGTGCATTGTAGTATAGAGTGGACTGTGTATGGAAATAAGTTTAAAATGTTTACAACTTTTGTATATATTATATATATGAAAATATCTTTTGAGAGAACAACCTGTGCTGATGTATTTTCAGTGTCCGTGTACCAACTGCAACTTATTTTCAATAAAGAGTTAAAAACGAACAGAAAGGGCCTGGGGGGGAGGGGGGCAAAGGTGGTGACACTTTATTGAACCAGGTGAGCACAAGGAAGAAGGAAACTGCATCATCAGCCCTGGAGGAAACACCCAGCAGGCAGGGACTGCTGGGAACTGCCACCAGAGGAATTGGGAACAGAGGGAAGACTGAGGGTTCTCCTGAAGAGAACACATTTTGGTTTCCCTGGACTTGAGAAAGCAGAGGCAGGAAGGGCTGAGCCCAGGGCACTGACAGGCCCTGGGCAGCTGCAGGCAGGGGTGGGGGCACCTGCCCTGCTCCCCAGGAACACAAACTCATGCATTTCATGGACAGCCACGCAGGGAAGGGATCCTCCCCCAGCCCCTGGGCTGAGCACAGCATGCTCAGGTATTCCAACCAGTCTCAGTTACACAGAAAAGGAAACCAAAAGCACTCTGCAGCCTGGCAGCAAGCACAAAGGAGGGTAAGGCAAGGAGCAGCTCTTCAGCAACACTCTGAGCTCAACTTCCTAGAAATGATGCAGTGTTCTTTCACTAAAAATTACATACATTAATTTCACTTCAAGGCCCTGTAGAGCAGCCCAGGCTGCTGCTCTTTGGAGCTACCACCTGAAACAGCAGAGGCATGAGGAAGATGACAGTCCTGAAATCAAGTGATGTGAAGAAGTGTGCTTTAGGGGGCTGTAAGGCCTTGAGGTCACCAGTGACCCTGCAGTGCTAGAAAAGGACTCTCTTTAAAGAACATGTCACAGCAAAGGTCAGAGGTGGCTGCAAATCCCATGTTCAACTCATTGCACAGACCAGTCCAGCTCTTCAAGTAGGAGGATGGATTCAGATCTCAGACAGGAATTCTCTTTGCTCTAGAAGCAGCCCCATGGCTACAGCCACACAGCTGGGACAGCCACACACACCCCTGAGCAGCAGCTTTCCCCTCCCTGGGGAAGTACCCCTGGCTGCTGAGATCCCCCTGGGCACAGAAACAGCACACACAAAAAAACCCAGAATATTCTTAGGGAAGCCAGTTTTGCTTCCATTCATTTCAGTGATTCACAATCTTCCCCCAGGCCCCCCAGAAAAGAAAAACTCCCCAAACCAGCTGCTTATTCCCCTCTTGTGTCCCCTGTCAGTCTGCAGATCAGAAAGCATTTCCTCAGCCACTGCAGGGTGCAGGAGCAGGGTGCAGGAGCAGGGTGCCCCCTGCCTGCCCTGCCCACCCAGCCCCACTCCTCTCCAGCATTTGGGAAGCTCAGACTTTGGGTGTTAATTAGTCCAGTGACCCCTTGGCATTATGACCAGCCCTGGGAGGACTCTCTAACAAACAGCCCACTACCCAACCCGCCCCACTCTACGCTGCCAAACCACATCCCAAAAAGTGCATATTCATAGAGAGAGAGACTTTTATTGGTCTTCAGGAAAGCTAACTGATGATTCTGCTGATTGCTTGGAGGGAAGGGAACTCCTCGTCCTCGATATGCAAAGCTTTATGGGTGACAATGTCCTGCTGGGTTAGCACTTGCTTACACGTGGGACAGATGCAGCAGTCGAGATCAGAGCTGGAGTCCATCTGCCAAACATTCTTTTTGTTCTTTTTGGGTTTGTTTGAGCTTTGTTTCTCTTTGATTCTGAAATCGTTGTGAGCAGAAAGCAGTTCCTGTTGCTTGACTGTGTCTGGCAGCAACACCAACAACTCGTTGAAGATCTTCTTGAAGTTCTCTCCTAGCAGCTCTCGGCAGCTTTTGTAATACTGTGCTGCAGAAATCAGCCCCTGCAGGGCAAGGGGAGTTGCAATAATGAGAAAAAAAAATACAGATGTAAAAATAAAATCTCACTGGGATTCATTTTCCCAAAGAGGAAAGTTTGGGGAATTCAAAGATTCTTGCCCACTCACCTGCCTGAATTGCCCAGAATGAGTCTTAAATTTGTTGAACTTGGACTCATCACTTTGAAGGAATTCTTTAATGGATTGGATCAGCTGGATGTTCCTCTGCTGGAAGTTTTCAGGTATCAAGTAGGATCCGTGACAGGGTTTTGGCCTGCGTTGGAAAAGACCAGAAGTGACTCTCTCATTGTCCCACGTCACACCAAGATGCTGCTGGGTGTCTGTCCTGTGGCTGCTCTCCTCCATGGGATGCAGTCCCTCTCACCCCCCAGCACACGTGGAGTCACCACAGGCAGCACAGCTGTCCTGCTGGGGCAATGAAACATCCTGTGGGATTTACTGTATCAGATTCCAGATTTACCTGGAGGGAGTCTTTAAAATACCAGTTTAACACACCTGCCTGGCCATTTTGCAGCCAAGGTTCACTAAAAAGATGTGAGCAGCCAAGCCCACATCACGAATGAAACTGAATGATTAATTCAGACATCTATATTAACTTGCAGAAATTTTCCCCTCCCCTTTTCCCATAGACTCCTCTCTCCAGCCCAGAAGGGCCCCAACCAGAGACCAGCTACTGAGAAGGTCAGAGCAATGAAAGCACTTAGGGGTCACCAAGGAAACCAGGCTTCAGCACCTTGCTTCTGGGACTCAGACAGAATCAATGGAAATATTATGTTCAAGCTGCAGACTTCCAAATAAAACTAGGAAAGACCAAAGGCTGAGCCACCACACAGGTTTTCACTTCCTCAGGCTTGCAATCATCCAACACTTGTGCTTTCTTTTGCACAGCTCTCCTGAGATCTGGCCAAGATGGGCACAGGACTCCCCAGGGGAATCACTACAGGGTTGGCCTCTGCAGCAGCACCTGCTTTACAATGATCCCCTCAGAGCATTTTCCATGCCCTGTGAAGCCTACATGACACAACTGAGATGTGATGTGCAAAGTAATTCCAACCCAAGGACTTCTACTTACTCTTTCAAAGATGTAGTGACAGGTTCAGAGAGAGTGGTGGATGGAATAACAGCAAAACCTGGAGGGGGTTTACTAACAGGCACCGACAGTCCAGGAGGCGGAGGAGGATTCTTTAATAGCACCACAGTGTTAAAGCCTAAGTGGAGGCAGAGAATGGGTAGGAGGTCAGAGCACAGATCTGTGGCACCCACACACCACCCTCCAAAATTAACACCAGTGCTCTGACATACTCTCCAGAAGCACTAAGGAGGAGGAGTCAAGCAGTGCAGGCATCACTAGATGGGAAAAAAAATTAACAATGGTTGCCTGAACAGTCAGATCAAGAACCACTTTGGAGGGGCTGATGTTCCTCTGCAGAGAAAGCACTTTAACTGTTAATTTACTTTTTCAATAGAAAGTGTTTAAAAAAACCAACAACCTCAAACCTAGGCTGAAAAACCAGTTTCAGGTTATTAAAGCAAACAGAATTCAGAGGTCACAGCAGCACCAGGCATCGCGTGTTCTGGCACACTCCACCAAGCAGTGTCTGCAGAGCAGCATGGAACAAACCAGCTCTGCAAGCACCTCCTGATGTGATTCCCCTTTCATTAAAAGCCCTGCAAGTCACATTTGTTGCCACGTTACCCCAGTTACTGGCCCTGCTAAAAGCAAGGGCATTAAATCTGCAAACAGAACAAAAGCAACCAAGCGCTAAGTGACAAGTATCAGCAGGTCATGGCCAGAGTGATTCCCTGTGCCCCCAGGAGCTTCCAAACCAGATCTAAAGCACAAAAGCACAGGTCTGTGTCAGGCACAGCACAGGTGTGTGCCAGTCATGACTCAGCAAAAAAGCAGTGACAGGTTAAGACCAGCTGCTCAGCTATGAGCCACCCTGGAGAGCAGCTGCATGAAGCAGGGGCATCCCAACACTGCCACCGCTTCCAGTGGCTTCCACAGAGGACTTCCAAGCTCATCCATGTCGCTCCAACTGTCTTTTCTAACCTCAAACCTAACCCAATGCACAGGGACAGAACTGCTCCCCCCACCACAACCAGGAGGAGCAGTTTACACACCTCAGTCATGCCGGCCCTGCGGCGCTTACCTGGTGGCGGGGGCATCCGAGCTGATCCTGAGCTCCCAAGGGCTGGGAAGTCTTCCTGAGGTAAAGGGCATTTGTTAGTCACTGTGGGCTTTTTAAGGCCAGGGGGCTCTTTGGGTGTGCTGCAGATGGCTGAGGGCTTTTCTGAGTGGCCATTGGTGACAGCTGTGGCTCTGTCAGGGGCGTGAAAAGAAGAGGACACGTTTGGTGCCTGCTCCGCTTCTGGCGGCTTGTCCGTCGATGACCTGGGTAACGGTGTCTCCTGGGGCAGGTGTGGGGAGGATGGTCTCTGCTTCTCAACCCCCATCTTCTTTTTCTTGCCCACTTTTGTAAAAGTTTGTGAGGTAGAAGCTGCCAGCAAGGACGACACATCGAACATGGTTGGTGTGCTTCTGATCTCCTGGGTTGTCAAGCCACTACCGTCTTCATCGTCTGAATGAGAGAGTTTATTGCTCTTCTTACTCCCCTTGGAGCTGTTCAAGGATGATTTTTTGGCCATCTGGTGGACACAGGGGCTGCTAATGGCTTTGACCACATTTTTACTGGAACCATTGTTCCACGCAGATGTGATGTTAGTCACTGTTTTATTGTTTGGCCTCATCTTGGACACCAGAGCTGGAAAATCCTCCTCCTGGAAAGCTGTTTTCTTTGCAGTCACCATGTATGTCAAAGCCATCCCAGAAGAGATGGTGGGTGCTGCAGAGGACGACAAGCTTGGGAAATCTTCTTCCTTCAGCTTAACTGCTGCTAGCTGGGCAGAGCTATGAGGAAGGAAAAGGACACCCCATGACAATAGTGCTGCCAGGGGAGAACAACCCCAGCCAGCAGGATCAACTCCATGCCTGGCTGTGGCCTTCAGACTGTCAGGGTGGGGTGACTGAGCTCACTAATGGGGTACAAAGGCACCCAAGGCTGGTCACCTGGAGTGAGGCTCCTCACAGAGGCCACACTCACCTCACTGTGCTAACAGCACCATCTGGGTGCCCCTCACTTGACCAGAGCTGCACATACAGCCCCATCTGAGCTGCCACATCCTTTACAGACACCACCATGTGCAGCTCCTTCAAGACAAGCTACTGATTTAAAAATGGCTGGAATGGAAAGTATCAAGATTTCCCCTGAAACTGCACCATCAGAAGCTCAAGCAACAAACTGAAGTGACAACCAACATGGGTGGTGCAAGTGACCAGCAGCTCAGAGGGGCCAGAGCAGGGGGAGGCACTTGTGGTTCAAGTGACCTGTAAAATTATTCTCTCCAGAAATGAGGAACATGAGGAAGTTCCCACACCTGCTTCCCCATGGCTGCAGCCCTGCAGACACTCACCCTTGTAGAGGTCCTGCTGCTGAAA
>NW_009951916.1:4564-6386 GCF_000747805.2 Chaetura pelagica | reverse complement strand
AAATCATCTTGGCTTAAAGCTCCATTAGCAGCTGCTTCTTTTGGAACATGGACAAAAAGAGCAGAGAGATGTTTTTAACTCAGACCCATTCATTTCAGAGTGGAAGCTCTCGATGACCATGGCAGCAGCTTTAGCAAGTCCTATTCTCAGCAGCTGATGATGTCACGAACCATGACATTCCAAAAGGATGATCTGAATCCCTGCATCTCTATTTCCTTCCATTACCTGCACCCCCTGGTGTCACCCTGTGCTGGCTGTTGCATGCAGGGTATTCATGATATGGAACAGGAGCAAAACGCTGGTTGAGAAGCACTTTGTGTTTATTGGCCCAAACTGGATGTGGATCCAAACAATTAAAGGTTTTCACCAGTTATGAACCTTTACTGGAAACAACTTGTTCTCAAACAAGGGGCACTCAGCTCCAGCATCACAAGAAACCAGTTCCTGCACAAGAGCAGGACCTGGCAACCAATTTGAGTGGAACATCCCAAAGATGTTAACTGCACTGGGTATATCTCCCCAGCTCCATTTCAGGAATAACCTGCTGCAGGAACCCAGCCCACTTGGACACATATCCCTGCAATCCCCTGGTGATGGATGAAGGTTCTGCACAGCTGCATCCACACCCAGCAGCTCGTGAGGACAATGCTCAGTGATCCCTACATCTGCCTGGCTGCTCTCCAGACCCACAGCACATTCCACACTGACCTGTAACCTCACTGGAAGGCTTTGGCACACGTTTGGAGCTGAGCACCTCAGAATCCCTCAGGTCCTCCTTCCTCCCTCTGCTGCTGCTGTCCTCTTTGTCTTCCACTCGTTTTCTCTCCTCCTGCCTTTTGGCTGCCACCGACGCCCTGACGGCTGCTGCGACGTCTCGGTCTTCTTCCTCCCTGCAGGACAAGGTGGGCTTCCTTGGTCAAACAGCACAGATAACCCAGCAGCTCTGCCTCACTCCAGCTCTCACCTCTCCCAAGTCAGCTCCAGTGACTGTCCCTGATCCTGCACTGCCACCTGCTGAGACACCTACAACAAACCCACCACTGCAGTGCTGGTGAGACAGGCAACATTTCCCCCCTGGATCTGCAAGTTCTACACGTGTCAGTAACAACCCAGGCCAGAGGAAACTGGAATCAAATGGGAGAGACAGGACCAAGGATGCATGGGGACACCTGTCTCTCCTGTTCAAACATATGAAGCCAGACTTGTGGGCCACAGCAGTTCTTGGGAACATGGCTTGTCATGAACCCTCAACACATGCACGATCCACATGCGACACCAACATGTCCGTGTTCAGAGATGGACTTTATCCCCCAGTGCAATCACCAGTCATGAACCAGCTGACTGTCCAGCCAGAAAAGGAAGACAAATAGATGTGCAGTATGTATAAAGTGCTCAGGTCTGGTGTGGATGGAGAGACACATAAATGCAGGATTTCATGTCAATACTTAACCCTCTTCTTTTTCCAAAGCACTCAGCCTGGCCAGACAGTGATCTGTTAGTCAATGAGAAGCATGGTCCTTAGAACAGCAACTTCATCTTTACCCAGACCAAAGAGCCCATCAAACCTGCAAACACTTGCCACTCGCTTCAGAAAATCCTATTTAAAAACCTCAGCATAGAAACAATTGGTTTGGGATTCAGAGTATTTAACCCACAAGTTGAAGATGACAGTGTTTGCTTCCTGGGTCAAACTCCAGAGAGCTGAAACTTCACACAAAACACTTTGACTTTGCCCAAGCCTGCAGTCAGCAGGACTGACAGCCAGCTCTGCTCCCATGGACTCGCTGTGGAGGCTTCCAAGTTTTTTACCCACCTCCTTCCT
>NW_009951916.1:3573-4379 GCF_000747805.2 Chaetura pelagica | reverse complement strand
CTGCTGACCCACCAGAACACCAGCAACTGAGCAAGTAAAAAAACAACACTAAGCAGCAACAGAAATGCACAAGATGTTGTGCCACTCACCTCTTGTATCTCCAGCTGCCTCTTCTGTTCTGCTGAGCTCCTCGGCCGCCCAGTCTGCCTGCCTTCCCCTGCCTGTTGTACCGGTCAACTTCTTCATAGTCCTCTCCACCTATGACACCTGAGCAGGAAGGATGGTTCATCACCCTCACAGTTACTTCTCTAACCTGAACAAGCTGAAAATACACTAGTACAAACAAATCTATCTCCATTTTTTCCCAATGATTAAGTAGTCTATATAACCTTCAGGATTGCTACATTAATACATATTTTGCAGTATCTGGACTCCATGTACCTGTGATGTGAGTTTTGAGTAATTTTGGTTTTATGCAGGCATCTTCCAATATAGACATTGGAATAATCCCCCAAGGGGAAGTGCTGGATTCCCCTCCATTGAACAGTTTTAACACTCAGCTTGATAGGGTGCTGGGCCTTCTCAATCAAACTAGATTATTACCTAGAAAGGTTGGACAAGATGATCCTTGAGGTCCCTTCCAACCTGGCATTCTGTGATTCTATCCACAGCTCCACAGAGAAGAGGAGTTCATAGGCATGTAGATCTCTGCACTTCTACGTGGATATGCTACTCTGGTTTCTGGCTCCACGTTCATCACTACTCTGTATTAACTGTCACGTAAGTCATTCATGTCATTAGAAACTGGAGAAAGAACTCAGCTTTTTTCCTAAAACTGTGTTATCATCATTAAAATTACCCATGGG
>NW_009951916.1:0-3538 GCF_000747805.2 Chaetura pelagica | reverse complement strand
AGGGAAAGACCTCTGACTCTTTATGGTGAGGGTGACAGGCTGCCCAGGGAGGCTGTGAGCGCTCAAAACAAGGCCACCTCTGAAACAACACCAGGTTGCCCAGAGCCCTGTTGGTCAAATTCTGGTCATCAAGGCCAAACTTCAGAACCTCTCAGGAGTTCTGCCCCGCAACCTTTCTCCCTGGCTTAGGGAGATGAACCCAGACGCTGTCCCCAGTGCCCAGCAGGCTCACCCTCGCGGCGGGGGTGCCGGGGGGTGTAGCTGAACTGCAGGTCGATGTGGCGGTTCTGGCGCGCCTCGGCACGGCTGCGGCTGTGGCAGGCGCTGCGGTGCGCCTTGTAGTCGATCTCGGTGCGGAAGGCGTGGGTGAACTGCTCCGTGCTGCACCGGCCCTCCTCGCACAGAAAGTGCTGCTCCCGGAAGTGCTCCCGCAGGTACTCGTAGTCGCTGCAAGAGGAGGCAGCCTGAGACAAAGCCTTCCCCAGGGATCCTGCCTTCCCCAGGGATCCCGGTGGGAAAGGCTGCTCTGACAAGGTGAAGACTATCCCAACTAGCTGGTTCAGTCTTCAGTGTGAGGGTAGCCCGAGCTGCCCAGGGAAGCTGTGGCTGCTCCATCCCTGGCAGTGTTGAAGGGCAGGTTGGATGGGGCTTGGAGCAGCCTGGGCTGGTGGGAGGTGTCCCTGCCCATGCAGGGGGTTGGATCTAGATAACCTTTAAGGTCCCTCCAAGCCAAACCACTCCATGTTTCTTATCCCCAGGCAAGCTTTCCAGCTGAAACCACCCGTGTACAGACAAAGACCTTCAGGCCTGACCCCAGGTGTTCGACTGAACCCACTGCTGCCCCTCAGCACACCCAGCTGCACACCAGGCACGTGCTGCACACACAGAAATTCTGTCTGCCCTGCACGTGAACTTTGGAGCATTAGAGGTCACACACACACCAGACAGAGCTGCTGTCACACTGCAAAATGTAACTTCTAATGTTTCTCACCAACGAAGAAAACTTTAAAACCTGATGTAGGCAGAAAGTGACGACCTTGCCTGTTGGTCTGAGACTGCAGCCACCCTGCTGACATCCTTGCCCTCTGTCTTCAAGCGCTGCTTTCCCCAAAATGCAAAGCAACTTGTCCTCAAAACTGAAGCTACAGAAAGAGGAATAAACTGCTCGCACAAACCTGTAGTATTCCTGAGCACCATCAGAGTCACAGAAGTGACAGAAATAATGATCCCGTCGCAGATGTTTCAGTAACTCATCGTTGTCCAGGTAGCGCTCGTCACAGAACTTGCAGAGGGGGTGGCCACGGTGGGAGGTGTCATCGGGGTCCCCGTGGATGCGGTGCCGGGCCAGGTCCTTGCGGGAATACCACTTCCGTTCGTAGGTGAAGATCTGAGGGAATGAACGTGTGGTTCTTCAGGTGAAACAAGAACAACAGGGAAGCAGCTCTGGGAGAGCTGGGGTGTTCAGCCTGGAGAGGAGAAGGCTCCAGGGAGACCTTAGAGCAGCTTCCAGTGCCTGAAGGGGCTCCAGGAAAGCTGGGGAGGGGCTTGGGACAAGGGCAGGGAGGGATGGGACACGGGGAAATGGCTTTAAGCTGTCAGAGGGGAAATTTAAGTGAGACATTAGGAAGAAATTCTTCATTATGAGGGTGGTGAGAGCCTGGCCCAGGTTGCCCAGGGAAGCTGTGGCTGCCCCATCCCTGTCAGTGTTGAAGGGCAGGTTGGATGGGGCTTGGAGCAGCTTGGGCTGGTGGGAGGTGTCCCTGCCCATGCAGGGGGTTGGAGCTAGACAATCTATAAAGGTCCCTTCCCACCCAAACCATTCATGATCCTATGAATAAGCCAGGCTGTGCACAACTTGATCACTGGTAGGGGTTGGGGTTTTGCTTCACAAAGATGCAATTTGACTACCAACCCCTACGATTTTCAGTGAACAGGAAAAAAAACATCCAAGTGAAAGGTCCAACTTCAACCTAACTTGCATTTCACTGTGTTTAACACTGGGACCAGATCTCATCCACCTATCTCCCTTTCACATCGTTTTACACTTTTTGTGTAGCAACATAATGCAAAAAAAACTTTAAACTATAACATCTGGTGGGAAAAAAAAATCAGAGAAAGCAAACACACACACACACACAAAACCCTGTGCCATGAGTTCTGAAACTACGTGTCTATGCATTCAATTCCCCCCCACAACAACAAGGAATGCTGACAACTACCAGGCACAGGGGTTAGCAGGCCTAGAACCCATTGAGCAGCACTTTGTTCAACGTGTACTTCAGGAATACAAGTCCCACTCTGACCCCAGGGAAAGGTGGAGCTCTGGCTTTCCAACTCAAGAAGCATCAACTGACTGACATAACACCAGCCCTTTGGAGTGAAATTTGGGTGGGATTGGAAAAAAACAAACAACAAAACAAACCAAGAGAAAAGGATGATGATGGGGTTGGTTAGATGAGGAGTTTTAAGGCTCAATCCACATGACCTTTCCAGACATGGACAACTCAGCTTCCCAGTAACTGTTTAGCAGGTTGTAAAACACATTTTAAACCAGCTCCTGGTCACGTTCTACGTGGGTACATCACACACAGCTGAGCTCAACAGGAAGCAACACTGAGTCCCACTGTCCAGTAAGTCAACAAGATACAGGAAATTTCCTCTGAGCAAATAAAATAATGAAATCTAATTATATTTCATGAAACCAGCAAGATGGATTCCCATCCTGCACATGATCCAGCTGAAAATACTACATGGACTCTGACCTGAGGAATAAATCCATCACTCCATGATTTATTCTCCTGCCTGAACCAGCACCAAATATTTTCTTAAGTTAGTTTTAGCTCCTAAAGTCATTACAAGTCTTTATGGTCATCAAACCCCTCCTTTTACAGTTGTAACCAAGTCTGCCTACGACTCAGGATTAGCCTCCTGTCAGACAGTTTGGGGTGGGATTGACACACGTTGTGGCAGAGGAGTGAACATTAGAAGGTTATTAATATGGTTGGGTTTAATTTAAAATATAACCCACTGAGAACCTTCAGGCCTTCTTCATTAATCAGTTTATGGAAGAAGAAAGATTTAAAGCAAATCAACTGGCCTCACTGCAGGCAGAGAGAGGAAGCTTTAAACAATAAATTGATGCTATTCAGCCACCCCTTCGTCCCACCTCCCCGCGGGCTCCTGCAGGTCACACCAGGAAGCACAGGCCTAGCTCACCTTCAAGTGTTTGACACAGAGTTTGCAACAGAAGAGCTCGTGCCGCTTCCTCATGTGCTGCTCCAGGTCTGCAAAAGTGTTGAAGGGCTTCGCATCCGGACACAAGGGGCACTCGTGCTGCAGCAGCTTCCTAAGGGACAAGAAGGATTTCCTAGAAATGGCCCAATTCCCTCTCCTCAGCCTGACACCTTTACTGAATCCCAACGTTCCCCCAAGGGCAGAGGGGGGAGCTGCATTTCACAGCTCCCCCAGTACCTGGTGAGGAGCTGAGGGTCCTGCTTGTCCCAGGAATACAGATTGCTCAGAGCCCCATCAAGCCTGA